>NC_079194.1:275737841-276037841 GCF_029499605.1 Hyla sarda | reverse complement strand
TATCAGAGATATAAGGCAGAGGGACCTCAGCGGGATCCATGGCCGGATCTACTGTCACGATGCCGGCTGGCAGGTAGTGGATCCTCTGTGCCAGAGAGGGATTGGCGAGGACCGCGCTAGTGGACCGGTTCTAAGTCACTACTGGTTGTCACCAGAGCCCGCCGCAAAGCGGGATGGTCTTGCTGCGGCGGTAGTGACCAGGTCGTATCCACTAGCAACGGCTCACCTCTCTGACTGCTGATGATAGGCGAGGTACAAGGGAGTAGACAGAAGCAAGGTCAGACGTAGCAGAAGGTCGGGGGCAGGCGGCAAGGTTCGTAGTCAGGGTGGATAGCAGAAGTTCTGGTACACAGGCTTTAGACACACAAAACGCTTTCACTAGGCACAAGGGCAACAAGATCCGGCAAGGGAGTGCAAGGGAGGAGACCAGATATAGCCAGGGAGCAGGTGGAAGCCAATTAAGCTAATTGGGCCAGGCACCAATCATTGGTGCACTGGCCCTTTAAGTCTCAGGGAGCTGGCGCGCGCGCGCCCTAGAGAGCGGAGCCGCGCGCGCCAGCACATGACAGCAGGGGACGGGAACGGGTAAGTGACCTGGGATGCGATTCGCGAGCGGGCGCGTCCCGCTGTGCGAATCGCATCCCCAACGGCCATGACAGTGCAGCGCTCCCGGTCAGCGGGACTGACCGGGGAGCTGCAGGGAGAAAGACGCCGTGAGCGCTCCGGGGAGGAGCGGGGACCCGGAGCGCTAGGCGTAACAACTATGAAGATGAGATAAGTCTTTATACAGATTATGTTATTTTGCTACTCTCTAACCCGAAAACATCTTTGCTCCATGTCAATTCAACATTTGATTTATTTAGTAAAATCTCCTACTATAAATTGAATATGAAGAAATGCCAAATGATGAGCCTTAATCTACCAAAAACAGTTAAGAAATATATCTCCCATAATTTCCCATTTCTATGGACATATAATTCCCTTATATATCTAAGTATAGCATTAACTGATTCCCCAAAAACTTTAGTTGAAAATAATTTCCTCAAACTAATAGAAGTTATTAATTGAAATATGTCAGACATGAATCATCAGGAATTTAGCTGGTTAGGTAAACTTGTCTCAAATAAAATTTTCTTATTGCCCAAGATGTTATACCTTCTCAGGTCCCTCCCCTTGCTAATTCTTAAAAGATTTATGAACACTGCAAAAAATTTAATACATTTATTTGGGATAAATCTGCTTGTAGAGTAGCCAGCTGCATTATGAAAATCCCTTCATGTGATGGAGGCTTAGGATGGCCAAACTTAGATGCATACAGAAAATATTGCCTCAATCTTCTGGTTGGCTAATCCCATCTGAACAAAATAAAGGTTGGGTTAAATTCGAAAGGAAATTGCAAGAGATTGGGGAATGGAAATATGTACTACTAGCGGCAGATAAAGCAAACCTAATCAAGAAATTTCATTGGATCCTGTCTGTGAGAGCCACGCTGCAGGTGTGGTTAAAACATTTCAACAACATTAATAACCCTACATAAAGTAACACATGTAACATACCCCTTAACTCAACCAAACTCTTTTTTGTAATGAAAGATTTATCTATATGGGAATGTATGGGGGTAAAACACATCTGCATCTGCAGATCTGTATGAAGGTGACCGCTTACTTAGTTTATCTGAATTACAACTGTAATATGTTCTCCCTCATATGGAATATTCCACTTTTACTGCTATAGAAAAAGCTTAACTAAACCAAAAGGCAAAGTTGTAATATTGCCACAATGTCTTGGCATTCATGCTATGGCATTTCTAAAAAATAAAAATAAAAAACATAAGGCATAAGTCACTCCTATATCTTCCTTAACAACATTAACCCTACCTCCTTTAAGCTTAAAAGCTTAACCACCTATGCAAATGGGAAGCCAAATTAAATGAAATTAAATGGAAACAAGCATTCTTTTGGGCCAAGAAATCATCCAAATGTATCTCCCACTGGTAGCAATATCTTAAAATTCTCACACAATGGTATTAGACAAATGAGAATCTCTACACATTTTTCATTCTGCTAAATTTCTTTTAGTTAGGAGATGGAAAACAATAGAAATTCCCACAATAGAAGAATTAATAAATACAGTCTCTACAAACCAAGCATATGAAAGGATGCTGGCAAATCAGATTGGTTATGGAAACAAACATAGATATTTATGGGAAAATTGTAATAAAAAGTACTTACCCAAAACTTAACTATCCAGTTGTCTGATTCTTCTCTGATATATCAAAAGTATAGGGAATATTTTAGATGGTGCGCTGAAGATGTGGACGGGGCAGACTGACCAGCCATTCCAATCAGACGTACTCCGAGGGCCCGGCCGGGTAAAGGGCCCACTGCCGCCACTCCTGAGGATCCAGGACACTCGCCCCAGATCCCCAGCAGACAGTGCTGCCTTCTCCTACAGAAGAATGCGTCCCCTCTGTGTGAGTTTCATCTGCAGCCTACACAGAGGAGACGTGACCTCCGAACCCAAGCACTGCAAGCGCCAATGATGTCACTTATCGGTGCCTGCACTGTGGAGGAAGAAAGATGTGTCCCTGCTGCTGAGGAGAAGATCGCTACATGGGACACCAGGTGAGTATTTTTTATTTTTTTTTCAAACTGGGAAGGGGAGGGCTCTAACTCTCTAACTCTGCTGCATACACTAACTGGGGGGGGGACTCTAACTCTGCTGCCTGCACCTACTGTGGGGTGGACTCTAACTCTGTGGCCTGCACCTACTGGGGGAACTCTAACTCTGCTGCATACACTAACTGGGGGGGGGATACTCTAACTCTGCTGCCTGCACCTAATGGGGGACTCTAACTCTGCAGCCTGCACCTATGGGGTGGACTCTAACTCTGCTGTCTACACCTACTTTGGGCTCTAACTCTGCTGCCTGAACCTACTGGGGGTGGACTTTAACTCTGCTGCCTGCACCTACTGGGGGGGCTCTAACTCTGCTGCCTACACCTACTGTGGGGTGGACTCTAACTATGCTGCCTACACCTACTGGGGGGACTCTTAACTCTGCTGCCTACACCTGCTGGGGGGGAACTCAAACTCAGTTGCCTACACCTGCTGGGGGAACTCTAACTCTGCTGCCTACACCTACTGGGGGGAACTCTAACTCTGTTACCTACACCTACTGCGGGGGGACTCATAACTCTGCTGCCTACACCTGCTGGGGGGACTCTAACTCTGCTGTCTACACCTATTGGGGGGACTCTAAACTCTGCTGCTTACACCTACTAGGGGGTAGTGTTGAGCGGCATAGGCCATATTCGAATTCGCGAATATTCGCGAATATATGGACGAATATTCGCGAATATTCGCATATTCGTAATCTTCTCGTTGTATTTTCGCATGTGTAAATATTCGCGTGTGCGAAAATTAACATATGCGAATATTCGCATATGCGAACATTAGCATATGCAAATTTTCGCATGTGCGAAAATTCACACGCCGGTCTCACACAGTAGTATTAGAGCCTACTTTACACCACACAAGCTGGAAGCAGAGAGGGATGATCACTGTAATGTGTACTGTGAAAAAAAAAAAAATAATAAAAAAAATACAAAAAAACGAATATTCGTAATTACGAATATATAGCGCTATATTCGCGAATATTCGCGAATTCGCGAATATGCGATATTCGCGAATAAAATTCGAATTGCGAATATTCGCGAGCAACACTACTAGGGGGAACTCTAACTCTGCTGTCTACACCTACTGGGGGGGGGACTTTAACTCTGCTGTCTACACCTACAGAGGACTTTAACTCTGCTGCCTACACCTACTGGGAGGAGGGGGAAAACTATGCTGCCTACACCTACTGTGGGGGGATCCTGATGTCTACACCTACTGTGGAGGGACCCTGCTGCCTACACCTACACATGCCTACACCTACACATACAGCATAGTTCCCCCACAGTGGGTGTAGGCAGCACTTGCGTGGCTTTGCCAAGGAGAATGACTGACAGCATTGAGTGTCAGTGATGTCAGTCATTCTCCTTGATAAAGCCATGCAAGTATGTTGGGGTGTGACAACTTGTTGTGTGGGGGGACCCTGCTGCCTACACATACTGTGGGGGGACCCTGTTGCCTACACCTACTGTCAGGGGACCCTGCTGTCTACACCTACTGTTCGGGAACTCTGCTGCCTACACCCACTGTGGGGGAACTATGCTGCCTACACCCACTGTGGGGGAACTCTGCTGCCTACACCCACTGTGGGGGAACTCTGCTGCCTACACCCACTGTGGGGGAACTCTGCTGCCTATACCTACTATGGGGAAACTATCTATTATGTTCCTGCCTAACTAATGTGGGGTTGGTTCAGGTTCTCTTCTCCAACGTAGGTGCACAACTGCACTTGGAGTTGAGCACCTTGTATCACCTCAGATCACATCAATGTAAGTGTTTGTTTAAAGTCAGTCATGTTTAACGCATCCACATACACATTTATCTGGTGTCAGGATGCTATTGTGGTACTTGTGACCGTTTGCAGGCATCCTGCATTGTATGCAATTTCTGCTGGGGATCGCCCTTAGCAACGGTTTACAAGTGTAGGACCTCCGCCCCAGCAAAGGTGCACAACTGCACTTGGGGTTGAGTTTTCCTGCTATAACCATGTTCATGCAAATATAAGCCGTTATGTCTTTGCTTAGGGCTTATACTAATGCACCCTTTCATCTTGCTGGGTAGCATTAGGGTTTCACCTGTGAGGCCTTCTATAAATAAACCAACCAGGGTTGTAGCTTGTCTACTCCCTCCCATTGTATGTGTGCTTAGATTCACACTGGAGGTGACTGAGGAGCAATCTGCAAGTCGGGCCTATGGCTGCCGTAATTTGGTTCCTGGTTTTATTTATCTGGCCAGGTAGGTTAGTTGATAGGACCCCACCATTTGAGAAACCTTGGCGTTGGTGTGTGTGCTCAAGTGTGTCCTTCATATAAGGATATACTGGCTAATGTCTCAATTTTACATCAGTTTTGAGGGTTAGCTAATGTCATTGTTTACATTAACCACAGTTGTGAAACCACATTGTGATCCATAGGTGCAGGTCCTCCACTCCAACGTAGGTGCACAACTGCACTTGGAGTTGAGCACCTTGTATCACCTCAGATCACATCAATGTAAGTGTCTGTCTAACTACCTACCTACATATCATGCTACCTAACTATGTACAGATCTGGCCTTCATATATTGCTGCCTAACTACCTAGCTAGCAACCTACCTGCCTACTTGGCTAGTCACCTACCCACATATCTGGCTTCCTGATCTACTCACCTAGTTAACTATTTGCCAGGCTACCTACCTACCTGCCCATTTATTGTGCAGGACATCAAGGAGGGCTTTATAACAGTAAGGGGCTTTTAGATGGAAAGATTGTGTAAAGGAGGGGACGGCACAGAAAAAATGCAGTCTAAAATGTTTCTCCTGCAGATGGTAAGAGATCGACATGGCGGTCTGATCCGAACGGAGAAGAAAAGGAAAGAGGACGCCGCTGATAAGAAAAGATGCTATTGTGAGTCCCTAGATGTATCTGTAATCACTTATATCGTATACAGATCCTGTGTACAGCTGGTATCTACCGCCATATGGACCTGTTTATAATCACTTATTGTATTCAGATCTCTGTACAGCTGGTATCTACCACTATATGGGCACTGTATATAATCACTTATATTGTATACAAATCCCGTATAGTACCATGCAGTATACTGGACACAATGGATGTGCAATTAAAACAACAAACTGTTACACCCCAACATACTTGCATGGCTTTATCAAGGAGAATAACTGACAGCACTGACACTCAATGCTGTCAGTCATTCTCCTTGGTAAAGCCACCCAAGTGGCGAAACATGTCAGGGTGTGACAGTTTGTTGTTATAATTGTTTCTCCATTGTGTCCAGTATACTGCATGATCACATATATGGTCATGGCTGAGATAAAAAGGCTAGTGAGTGATTTGAGAGTCTGCGCCTGCTGTGCACAGCAGTGCAATAGACATTGATATTCCAATACATGGAATTTCCACCGATGGTTAATAAAACCTAATTTGAGTACTTCTGTCCAATTAACACACGTATAAGTGGCTTCTATAAATACAGAAGTGGAAAGCACTATAACAACTGTAATACAGGTCTTGTAACAGCAGCACCTAACCTTTGTGGTGGCCAATTTAAATTGAGGGATTGAATCCTCTAAAGTCTAAACCCTATTGTGGTACAGGAGGCAATAATTATTGTGATAGTGATTTAGGCTTATAGTTCCTAAGGAAATAAAACTCTAATTTCTATCAATCCCCGGTGGATTAATCTGTGTTTGACCTCCCAATTGTGGGTGTGTTTTTAAATGTGTGTTTCTCACCTTTAATTTTAAGTTCTATTACACATTAAAAGTTCCGTTTTATTTGTAACACATGTAAGAAAGAGGTTTGTTCTAACCCCTGGGGGTTATATTGTTGCAAGGATGTGGAAGCACTCTGTCCACTTGGATAATCCTGTTGTACGGTAAATAAACATATACTTTTTATTTCTCCATTTGTTGAATAGATTGTATAAAGACCAGCAAATATTTCTCTGTCCATCTAATTTAATTCAAAATTACACTTCTTTTCTCATGCCGCCTACTAAAATTGTTATATATTTTTTGTTGTTGTTTTGTAGTTATTGTTTGATATCCCACTTTAGCTGTGTGAAATTAAATGTAGCTCACACTTTAGTTCACTAATAACTTTTATTATTTATTAAAAAATGTCTAACTTACTAATAATATACAGGTGATGGATGTAACTCCATTATATGATCTACAATATGTAAAAGTAAACATAGCCTCTAATTAAATTTCTATTATCAATGTTATTGTTTATTAAATATTTTTTTTTTAAGTAATATATTCTATGTACTGTTCTCAAATTATTTGAACACGAATGTATTAAGGAAATTATATTTTCTAATTAATTAATTTACTGTATCTTTTACCCGAAAGAACTATTTTATCTATGTGTGGAGCTTAACAATACATATACTGATAGAATTGTAATTGTTTTTGTTAAAAAATCTTCAATAAAAATTATACTGATAAAAAAAAAACATAGAGGATATTTAGACTTTGCTCCCAAATTTAGCCCAAAGTTAAACTGGTAGGCAACACTGTGGGTCCCCATCCATTGGGGTGTTACAGCTGTAATGTAAAAACAATTTAGTTCTCTTTCCTATTGGCTTCAACTGGTCTTACTCTAGAAGAAGTCATTGTACAGATAAAAGTATAAAGAATTACAGCAAATTGTGAAAGAGTACCTGTCACCAAACTAAATGTTTTAGATATTGTTCCTTATGTAATTATATGACACTTTGCTATTCACTTGCTGTTAAAATTCTCAACCTTTATATGTTTTAATGTGATTGAAAAAATGGCCACTAGGTGGCTCAGTTCTGTTCCCTGCCACAAATCAAACAGTTAGTTTGGTCTCCTCCCGTCCTAGCAGGAGACAAAACCCAGGAAGTGCGTGTGGGGCACAGCTCTCGCAGGCTTCAGTGACGTTGTGCCTGCTGGGGAAAACCCACTTTCTCCTGCCAGGAGCTCAAACAATGTGAGCAAGGGGAAAGGTAGATACAGAGCTTTTTAAAGCTCGCAAATAATTTTAAGGGCAAGGGGGGTGTTAGGGAATATAATTAGTTAGGGAATATAATCTGAATTAGTTCAGAAAATATGATTTGATGACAGGTACTCTTTAAGAAAAAAAAATGAAAAGCTTTTGCCAGTTTCTGGCAGATCAGAAAATAAAGAAGCTTATGATGCCCTTATCTTATACTCCATGGTTTCTAACCATTGATATGGAGGGATCTATGAGTTTCTTAATATGACTCTGAGATGATTGTTGTTTTTATTTGTTGTTTTTTTTTGGACAACATTTTTATTGACTGCATAAAAGAAATCTACATGTACATCAAAAGCTCAATAGGCACAACCGGGCCAAAGAACATCAATAAGTGTGTACAAACATTACAGAACACAGAATAAAATTTATATGCCGGATCATATCAAAACAACAGAAGCAAACACAAACAGACATAGAACTAGAGTCGTCTCAAAGGGAAACAGCTACGTCAGAAATTCTCCATTCATGCCACCTGGGATGACTGTGTGTAAGACAGGTATATTTTTATTCTTATTCCATGTCTTTCCAATTTTCTTTTTTTCAAGCTCCACAAGAACAGGAGGAAGAGGGGAACAAAAAAGAAACAATGGAATGTTCTTGGTTTGTATTGCTATGAATATGATTTAACTATATTAAATAATATGTAAATAGTATATGTATATTGTCAACTGATTGTAACAACGGCGGTTGGCGACTGCCATCATGTACCATCTACTTCTGCCTACTTTGGCCGACCAACTCGCACAGCTCTCCCTCCTTGTTGCAGACTTCAGAATGTGGCTCCAGCACGGACTCATTCAGCATCTGTCTCTGGTGCACCTAGTAGGGGCCGCACAAAGCCTGTCTCTTTAAGGGTCCACTGAGTCCACTCGCTCTTCAATCCCTGTTCAGCAGTACCTATTTAAGGACACTCTGCCCTGCCTTCCGTGCCTGAGCAATATTGTGGTTTTCCATTGCGAAGCTTATCTGCTGACTCTGTGTTTAAGACTTCTGCATGTTTTGTGACCCCATCTCTCGCCTGACCCCTGGTACTTTCCTGTCTCTCCTGGTACAGACCTCGAACTGCTAGACTACGCCTTTGCCTGCTATTGAGCTAAAAACACCCCCAGGACCTGTGCTACTCGACTCTGCTATTCCCTGCTCTAGCTCTGCTACACCATCTGCCTGGTCAGCTTCTACTGGCCCTGCTGCTTTGCTACTCCACCTAGCCTCAGCCAGCCCCACCCGCCTGCAAACACAAATCCTTTCCTTTAAGCATTGCCTGGCCTGCTTTGGCCAGCTGCCTCTTCACTGGGACCACTCTTGTGTAGCGACCTGGTATCTCCCTGCAGCTAAGACCAGCTTCCGCAACCGGAGGGGGATAAAGGGTGAAGACCAGGGAGATACTTAGACTCTGCTTGCAAGTTTGGCCCAAAGCCAAATCAGTAAGTGGCACAACCGTACAGGATCATTAAAATTATATATTAACAGTATTGACAATTCTGTATGCAATTAAAAATAAAATGCATAAATACCATGTAACGGCGACTGCTCCGGTCCCGTGCTCTGACCATGTGCGTCCGCCGCCTCCTTCTCCCGGCATGCCTCCTTCTCCTGGACGAGCCCGCATGCGAACCATGGCCCGTTCATTACCTGCTGCCACCTGGCTCTCTGCTTCCCCTCGTGAACGCTCCCACCTCCTAGGGTGTGTGCGCGGAACATTCTCTAGATTTAAAGGGGCAGTGCACCACTAATTGGTGCCTGGTCCTTCTTCTACATTATTTAAGCCAGTTCCTCCCCCACTTCCCTGCCGGAACTTCAGTGCCCCTAACCTGAGATTAACCGACCAGCCTGTTAGCCTTACCCGTGTATCCAGACCTTCCGCTACGTTATTAGACTTCGCACCTTTGCCACCTGCCTTGACATTCTGCTATGTTTGACTACGCTACTGCCTTATCCTTCGGTACCTCGCCTTGCCCAGCTACCTATGTGGTCGAGCCCTGTCAGGGGTAGCGACCTGGGTGTCGCCTGCCGCAGCAAGCCCATCCTGCCTTGTGGCAGGCTCTGGTGTAGACAAACAGCACCTTAGACTCCGCTCCCCGATACGGTCCAAGTCATCAGCCACACAGGTTAGATCCACATCCAGCTCCGTTACATATCAAATATGTATTTTTTTGTATATTTTTATTTGTAAAATAGAAAAAGAGGGGGAATTTAGAGTACTTGTGGCCAGACCCTCAAAAATCTCACTGCATCTTCATTTAATAGCTTAGGGGGCCCTGATTACAAACCTTTTCATAGTGTCTTGATACAACCTTTCATTCATGAGATATGTGGGTGTATTTTTTTTTTCCTGACAATTAAGGGAATCAGTCAAATGGGTATTTACATCATTTTAATAAAAGTAATGAATATTAGGTGATGGGAAGAATGATATAGTCAGAGGGTGTATATTAGGTATATATGCTCCTTAATGTACAACATTCCCTCCCCCTGGCTGTATAATCCAGCCTCACCTGATATGAATTCCTATTTTTCAAATCAAGTTCACACCTATCTAACTGATTCCTTGAATTCTCAGAAAAATTATAAAGCCTCAGGAATGAAGGACATATCGAGATGTATAATCAGAGCACCCTAAGCTATTTTATGACAGTTAATTCTCAATTTTGGGGGGCTGACCACATTTCCTCTTTAACTCCTTAACGATGCATGACATATATTTACGTCCTGCGCCGCCTCCCGCGATATACCGCTGGGGCTGCATGTAGTTATGTTTTTTTCCAGAAGTACGACAAAATCAAACCTATATAAGTAGGGCATCATTTTAACTGTATGGACCTACAGAATAAAGATAAGGTGTCATGTAGAAGAAATGGAAACCCTCAAAAGTGGTTACAAAGTGGCGTTTTTTCTTAAATTTTGTCACACAATGATTTTTTTTTTGTCCGTTTTGCCGTGGATTTTTGGGTAAAATGACTTATGTCACTGCAAATTAGAATTGGTGGTTCAAAAAATAAGCCATATTATGGATTTTTAGGGGGGAAATTGAAAGGGTTATGATTTTTAAAAGGTAAGGAGGAAAAAAACAAAATGCAAAAACTGAAAAATGCTGAGTCCTTAAGGGGTTAAAAAAATTTAGGGAAGAGGCTTTTATATATTTTTAAAAGCAGGACTGCTTAAAATTGCTCCATCTCAATAGACGGCAAAGCACTTCCGAACGGATTCCTCAGAAAGAATAAACATGTTAATTATTTTCATGGAGTCTGGGATCTGGAATTTCCATAGTGAAATGCTCAGAAAATATGTAGTGTGAATGAGCCCTAACTATACTTCTAAAAGAAGTTTGTGACATATACCACTGCATGAGCATATGGGCATATGCTGGACATGTTCTATAAATGTAGTGTGAATATAGCTTAAGTCACATTATGGATAAAATGGGTTAAAGATATTTGTAAATACAAGATACAGCTTTCCCATTTTATGTGAAAAAAAAAAATAATGAAAACTATATTTAAAGCCCAATATACATGGTAGAACTATGTGAACAGCTCATGATATCTCTTCTTCTGTCTGAAGGCATGATTTGCTCCACTAGAAAAAGTAATATGGGTTTCATTGAAGCATATTGTACTGTATCCCTTATTGATTCTGTATGATGAATAAAATAAATTATACCCCTAGGCTGGCTACAATGGGGCTTTGTAGACTAATAATAAATATAAGATCAATCAAAAATCTCTTTTGACTGACGGGATTTTCCAGGTCTCCTTAGTGTGGAGAAAATTTGTTTATGAGAGCTACATTGGCATCACTAGAATTAGGCATATATGTATAATTGAGACTATAATCAGGATTGGAAGCTATAGGATACTAGAGTACTAGAGTATGGGATGAATGATGAGTGGGGCATATGCAATGCTTTAAAATATGTTGCATGTATTGTCGTCAGTCTGCTCCCGGTCAGTGTCTGCTCCCAGTCGGTGTTCTATCTCTTTCTTCATTTTTTGGTCCACTCCCCTTGCCCTGCTCTTTGCTCGCTATGCTGCTGTGCACATTGTTCCCTTCGTCCCATGGTACAGTCCAGTCACCTTAAAGCTGTTTTCTTCACATACAGGCCACTTCACACTATTCAGATCAGGCCTAATGAAGTGCATGCATCTTGCAAAGTGGCTACCGTTGTCCCACCTGTATTTTCCCTGCCCCTTTCTTTAGCTGAAGTTTGTTGTTTTAAAGATGTTATAATAAAGCCTTGAAGATTTTACCATATCCACACTGGTGAGTGCTGCTTAGTGCCGTTAACTGTTCATTACATTGTGAAGGTTGTATACTTCTTGTATAAGCAGAACACCTCCATTTCAAGCTCCTTTGTTTCTGTTTACATGTACAAGACACTTTATGGAATAGGGATCCAGGTAGTAGCCAACTCATTGTAGCATATATATATAATTTTTAAACTTGCCTCCTTTTCAAGGTACAGCTGCTTTTCTCTGCCTCTTGTTTACTGCTCATTGTCTAGGCTACAGACTACCTTTCCTTACTCTGAATAATGGAGAGGCTCCTGCTGACTCTTTCTGCACAGAGCCATTATCTGCCAGAAACCCTATCTTTATGAAAACATAATGATTGACTTGGCTGCTTGTGTGCGACCTGTACTGTGTCAGTGAGTCATGAAAATTGCTAGTAATTTGCACTGCAAGCTAGCAAATCCTGTCTGTCGGAAGTGTCAGTCACAGAGTGAGAGCCCTGGTTGCTAACACAGGAAGGAAGAGGAGCCTCTGCTCTTCTATGAGATTAAAAAGGTAGATGATAAATTCTATTTAAACTAGCTATGCACCCTCCAGGGAGTGTTAGGTTATGTTCACAAGTTCGGAATGTCCACACGGAAAATCCCTATGTGGACATTCCGGAGTGCAGGTGCCGGTATAATATGCGCCGTCTCATGGACGGCTTTGCATTTCGCGCGGTGTCAGCAGAAAAAATGAACACGTTCATTCTTTCTGTGGACAAGGAAAACAGA
Organism: Hyla sarda; assembly: GCF_029499605.1. Classification (NCBI taxonomy): domain Eukaryota; kingdom Metazoa; phylum Chordata; class Amphibia; order Anura; family Hylidae; genus Hyla; species Hyla sarda. Next base: position 276,025,138 of record NC_079194.1, on the reverse strand, counting down.
ACTTCCGTGCCAGAAACATCTGCCACGAAAATTCCAGACGTGTGAACGGCGCAGCAGAATCCTGTCAAAACTAACAGGACTCTGCTGCTTCAGAACTGCCAGCGGAATTCCAATGCGGAACTTCGCTCGGAAATTCAGTATGTGGGAATATGGCATTTGTGTGTGTTCCTTAGTGTCCATAAGTAACATTTTATGGTGCTGTCCTGTTTATTCACTTTTGCCTGCATTCTGGATTCTGCCTTTGCCTGTTCCACCCTTTGCCTTACTGACTCTCCTGTGCCCAACCCAGACTGCTGACCCTGAAAGTGTGCTACCCACCTCGACTGTTGCCTGATATTGACCCCACCTTTGTCTGACCCCTCTTATTATGGCAGTGATAACATGTGCTTAGTTTCCTTTCTAAGGAGGAAGTTTATATATTTATAAGCATTTATTTTGCAAATTGCGGCTAAGTTTCCTATTATTAAAAGTAATGGTTTAAGTACATATACTTAAGTGGTTCATTTATCTCTATATCTACCTGCCATATAATGCAGCTCTAAACATGCAAGAAATGCTCAAAATGTATGAGTATTAAAATAAACAATGTCAGTAGTTTATGCATTTCATTCCCAGACAAAGACCACAAAGGTTGCTAGTACGGTTTGCATTTACTTTAACAGTCTAATGTGCCGTCTAGCTGATGTGTTTTATAAGAGTTTAATGAATGTCTGCTTGCTAACCCATGTTTTATTTACTACGACAGTGTAATGCATGTTTGTTTATTGTGCGATATGTACTGTCTGATGCTAATACCACTTATTGACATTTTTAGCCTGGCGTGCCATGGAAACTGTCAAAGCAATCACCGAGTATAATGAGAACACTTTATATTATATTATAGTTTTAACATAAATCTGTAGGTTGGTTGTCAAACCCAATAGTTTTATGCTTTTGCTGACATAACAATAATAATCCAATCTTTTCTGAGCTTATTTGTGTCCCTCCATGATGTAGAAGATCAGCAGTAACTGAAAAGTTCAACATATCCTAATCCTATGCAGCTAAAATCTATCTTTATAGCTAGCAAACAATTATAGGGATTTGACTACTTTAATGGGGTTAGCGGTTACATAAACTGATTGGTAAGCCAAGCTGACGAGGAGGAAAGAAGTTGGTCTAGAACATTTGCTTAATCTAATAGGTGCCCATTATATTGCAGTAAAAAAAATGTAAAAAATTGACTAAAGACAGACTAAAATGGCCTAATGGCTTGTGTACATACTACAGCCCTATCTACAGATGCTATGATGCTCCATTAGACTCTGAATGTGTGCAGTGCAAAATCTGTAAAATATGCCTATTCTAATTTGGAGCTGTATAGATAAAAAGTAGACACCTCCAAGGACCTCTGTATCAGCCATATTGTAATTATGTAGCAGAAAGAGCAGTACTACATCTATGTCACCTGTTGTGTAGGTGGAGAACAAGGCCTACTGAAATGTTTAAGAAAAAGCATAGTTTATTACCTCAAATAGGCAAAGAATTACTTAAAGGGGTTGTCTAGCACCTCTTTTTTCTTTCCAATCTGACAGCAGGTGTCAAAAGAAGGTGCTGCATACTGAGCTGGAATATTGACAACCTAACTATTTATCTCTCAAGATAGTTTTAGGGCCACTGACATAGAAGGTGTGGAGGAAGATGGGGTGTGGGCAGCAATGGAAGCAAAATGATAAAAGCAAAAAAGGGGAGATGTGTACAAAGAAGACAAATTCGAAAAAAGGCATCTAAGGAGAAGACCAGAGAGGAGCCTCCATGGTAGGTGTCATCTGCAAAGATAAAAACAGAGCTGTTAATCCAATGAATAAATGGATTAAACAAAAGTGGGCCCAGTACTGAACCTTGTGGTACAAGCAGAGTAGGAATAATTGATCACCACTCTCTGGGTACGGTTCTTAACTGAGTTGTCAATCCAGTTATAGACCAAACTTTCTAAACCTAAAAATCTTTATTTACTTATTAGGCATCTATAAAGGACAGTATCAAACGCTTTTGCAAAGTCAAAAAATACTGTATCAACAATTGACCCCTATCCAGGCTTCTACTCACCATTTATAACACAATCCCCCCCCCCCCCCTACGTATTCCTCTATGTAGTTATTCCCTTATGAGCCCTTCAAACTATTTTCCCACAAAAGGACATTAAGCTTACTGGTCTATAGTTACCTGGGGCAGACAAAGTACCCTTTTGGTAGATTGGTAACACATTTGCTTTGCTCCAGTCAATCAGCACTATGCCAGTCACCAGAGAATCTCTGTTATAAACATTCAGTACATTATATGATGTGTTACCATCACTTCTGTCATCTTTTGTATATACAGAACTAAAAATCCCATTCAGGAGCTCTGCCTTCTCTTGATCCCCAGTAACCGCCTCCCCATTACCATTATCTGTCCTAAATGCTCTGATTGTTTTTTTTTTTGTTTTTTTTTGCATATTTGAAGAATACCCAATCTGCATTTTTAAATGTTATTATAAAAGTTTTTTTTGTCATTTTATAATTTTGTTTTAATAATTTATACTTGTTCCCATAGCAGTATAGTTATTTAGTCTTGATTTGGAGATCTCACATTTATGATCTGTATCATAATTTGACAACCGCTTCTCCAGGTCTATGTCTTAAAGTGCAGCCCTTAACCCCAGGAAATTAGCCTTTTTAGAATTACATGTTTTTGCCCTCCCATGTGTTAACATGGAAAAATAAAATGGAATCTCTCTCACAAATACACGTCAAGTTGTGTGCTGACTTCTTGTACATTCATGAATACAATGGTAGGAAGGATGTGTACTACCCAAGCCTGGCACCAGTCAATGGCATATGAGTAGTGCTGTCCAACCACACATCCTTGAGGTCTTTTACTACCAGACATTAAACGGGTGTCATATCTAATGAGGAAAGATTTCTATAGAATCTGGAGACACGCTGAAACATTCTCAGTCTGTTTTCTTCTGTGTTGTAGGGAAGGTAAAGGAAATAAGTTATTATTAAGGAAAAACTAACTTTAGTTTACTTAACCCCTTAAGGACATCCGCCATAAATGTACGTCACAAATGTGCATCACTTTCCGCAACGCGACATACATTTATTTTGCGGCTGTGACGTGATAGCAGGAGCTGCGCTTGCTTCATTCCCGGTGGGTCCTGGCGGCTGTCAGCAGCCGCAGACCCGCAGGTAATGGCAGACATCAGCGATCGCACTGATGCCTGCCCTTAACCCTTCAGATGCCGTGATCAATACAGATCACGGCATCTATGGCAATGCAGCACTTAAAATGGTTGATCTCATCACCCGCGGCACTTCCGCGGGGATCAGATCAGCCAAGGTGGCGGACGGAGGTCCCCTCACCTACCTCCGCCCATCTCCCGGGGTCTTCTGCAACAATCTGTCTTCCAGCAGACCAGAGCAGAAGATCGCCAATAATATTGATTAGTGCTATGCCCTATGCATAGCACTGAACAGTTTTAGCAATCTTATGATTGCTGTAAATAGTCCCCTATGGGGATTATAAAAGTGTAAAATTAATGTAAAAAAAGAGTAAAAAGAAATGTGAGGAAAAAATGTGAAAAGCCCCACCCCCCAATAAAGTTTTAAATCCCCCTTTTCCCCATATTAGTACACAAAAGCGTAAAAAAAATGATAAATAATAAACATATTTGTGATTGTCATGTGCTTAAATGTCTGAACTATAAAAATATAATGTTAATGATCCCCCACGGCAAACAACGTAAATGTAAAGAATAAAAAATCCGAAATTTCTACTTTTTTGTCACATCAAACTGCTAAATGTTTTAAAAGGTCAAACATGTGCAAACGTGATACTAAAACAGACTGCAGATCAACAGATCATAGTGAAAAAAATGAGCCCTCACACATCCCTGAATACAGAAAAATAAGATAGATAGAGGTGGTTAAAGTACTGATTTTGTAAAAAAAAAAAAAAAAAGTTTGAGATTTTTAAAAAGCAGTACAATAATAGGAAAGTATGTAACCATGGGTATCATTTAAATCGTATTGACCCAGAGAATAAAGAAAACATGTCAATTCTACGTAAAGTGTACAGCGTGAAAACAACCCCCCCCCCCCCCCCCCAAATTTGCTAAATTATAATTTTTGTTTACATTTCCTTACATGGGTTTCCTTACATGGGTTTACCATACATTTTAGGGTAAAATGAGTGATGTCATTACAAAGTTCAACTGGCCACACACAAAACAAGCCCTCATATGGGTTTGTGAATGGAAAAATAAAAGAGTTATGGATTTTAGAAGGTAAGGAGGAAAATGAAAACGCAAAAATTAAATTGTCTGTCTCCTTAAGGTAAAAATGGTCTGTTTCCCTAAGGGGTTAAAGGATTTGTCAGGCGAAATAAACAACCTTTGTATGGTGTTAAAAAGTATGATAAAGCAACATATTAATATAATAACGGAAAAGATTTATGCAATTAGATTTGAATTTAAAGGGGTTGTCCATGGAGCTAAAAAAAAGTCCACTCTCTTCAGCTCCCAGGCTCTCATTTCTACCCTTTCCTCAACTCAGAACTATATCTTGCAAGACAAGAAGAGGTGGGTATTGTTACGCCGAGCGCTCCAGGTCCCCGCTCCTCCCCGGAGCGCTCACAGCGTTCCCCTGTTCGCAGCGCCCCGGTCAGACCGCTGACCGGGTGCGCTGCGATAATGTCCCTAGCCGGGATGCGATTTGCGATGCGGGACGCGCCCGCTCTCGGTGCGCATCCTGACCCGCTTACCAGACTCGCTCCCCGTCTGTGCTGTCCCGGCGCACGCAGCCCCGCTCCCTAGGATGCGCGCGCGCGCCGGTTCTTTGCGATTTAAAGGGCCGGTGCGCCACTGATTGGCGCATGGTTTTTAATTAGTGTGTTCACCTGTGCACTTCCCTATATTACCTCACTTCCCCTGCACTTCATTGCCGGATCTTGTTGCCATTGTGCCAGTGAAAGCGTTCCTTGTGTATCCCTAGCCAGTGTTCCAGACCTCTTGCCGTTGCCCCTGACTACGATCCTTGCTGCCTGCCCTGACCTTCTGCTACGTCCGACCCTGCTCTTCTCTAATCCCTTGTACCGCGCCTATCTCAGCAGTCAGAGAGGTTGAGCCGTTGCCGGTGGATACGACCTGGTTGCTACCGTTGCTGCAAGACCATCCCGCTTTGCGGCGGGCTCTGGTGAAAACCAGTAGCCACTTATAACCGGTCCACCGACACGGTCCACGCCAATCCCTCTCTGACACAGAGGATCCACCTCCAGCCTGCCGAATCCTGACAGTAGATCCGGCCATGGATCCCGCTGAGGTCCCGCTGCCAGTTGTCGCTGACCTTACCACGGTGGTCGCCCAGCAGTCGCAACAGATAGCGCAACAAGGCCACTAGCTGTCTCAACTGACTGTGATGCTACAGCAGCTTCTACCACAGCTTCAGCAACCATCTCCTCCGCCAGCTCCTGCACCTCCTCCGCAGCGAGTAGCCACATCCAGCCTCCGTTTATCATTACCGGACAAGTTTGATGGGGACTCTAAACTTTGCCGTGGTTTTCTCTCGCAATGTTCCCTGCATTTGGAGATGATGTCGGACCAATTTCCAACTGAAAGGTCAAAGGTGGCTTTCGTGGTCAGTCTTCTGTCTGGGAAAGCCCTGTCATGGGCCACACCGCTCTGGGACCGCAATGATCCTGTCACTGCCTCTGTACACTCTTTCTTCGCGGAGATTCAAAGTGTCTTCCAGGAACCAGCCCGAGCCCCTGCTGAACCTGGTCCAGGGTAATTCTTCAGTAGGCGAGTACGCCATCCAATTCCGTACTCTCGCCTCCGAATTGTCCTGGAATAACGAGGCCCTCTGCGCGACCTTCAAAAAAGGCCTATCCAGTAACATCAAAGATGTGCTGGCCGCACGAGAAATCCCTGCTAACCTGCATGAACTTATTCATCTGGCCACCCGCATTGACATGCGTTTTCCGAAAGACGTCAGGAGCTCCACCAGGATATGGACTTTGTTCGCACGAGGCGGTTTCTCTCCCCGGCTCCTCTCTTCTCTGGTCCGCTGCAATCTGAACAGATTGCAGCGGACCAGAGAAGAGAGGAGCCGGGGAGGCTATGCAAGTAGACCGGTCTCGCCTGACACCTCAAGAGAGGAGACGCCGCCGCAATGAGAACCTATGCCTGTACTGTGCCAGTACCGAACACTTCTTAAAAGATTGTCCTATCCTACCTCCACGTCAGGAAAGACGCACTCCGATTCCGCACAAAGGTGAGACAGCTCTATGTGTGAACTCTGCTTCTCCACGTCTTACTGTGCCTGTGCAGATTTCTTCTTCTAACTTCTCCTTCTCAGCTGTGGCCTTCTTGGATTCCGGATCTGCAGGAAATTTTATTTTGGCCTCTTTCATTAACAGGTTCAACATCCCAGTGACCAGTCTTGCCAGACCCCTCTACATCGCCTCTGTTAATGGTGAAAGATTGGACTGTACTGTGCGTTACCGCACAGAACCCCTCTTAATGTGCATTGGACCCCATCACGAAAAGATTGAATTTCTGGTCCTCTCTAACTGCACTTCGGAAATTCTTCTTGGACTACCTTGGCTGCAACGCCATTCCCCTACCCTTGACTGGACCACCGGGGAGATCAAGAACTGGGGTACTTCTTGCCACAAAAAATGCCTTATGTCTGCTCCCATTCCTGCCAGTCAAAACCCTATGGCTCCTCCGATACCTGGTCTCCCCAAGGCCTATCTGGACTATGCTGATGTTTTTTGCAAAAAACAAGCAGAGACTTTGCCTCCTCACAGGCCTTATGACTGTCCTATTGATCTCCTCCCTGGTACTACTCCACCCCGGGGCAGAATCTATCCTCTGTCTGCTCCGGAAAGTACATCCAAGAAAATTTAGGGGATTTATCCGCAAGTCTTCCTCCCCTGCCGGAGCAGGGTTCTTCTTTGTCTCTAAAAAAGACGGTTCCTTACGACCATGCATTGATTACCGCGGTCTTAATAAAATCACTATAAAAAAAACACTAACCCCTGCCTCTTATCTCGGAACTCTTTGACCGCCTACGTGGCGCCAACATCTTTACCAAATTGGATTTAAGAGGTGCATATAATCTCATCCGCATCAGGGAGGGGGACGAGTGGAAGACCGCGTTTAACACCAGAGATGGACACTTTGAATATCTGGTTATGCCCTTTGGGCTTTGCAACGCCCCTGCCATCTTCCAGGACTTTGTAAATGAAATTTTTCGTGATTTATTATATACCTGTGTTGTGGTCTACCTGGACGATATTTTTGATTTTTTCTTCTAACCTAGAAGAACACCGCCGGCATGTTCGCATGGTTCTTCAGAGACTCAGGGACAATCAGTTATATGCCAAGATGGAGAAATGTCTCTTTGAATGCCAATCTCTTCCCTTCCTAGGATATTTAGTCTCTGGCCAGGGACTCCAAATGGACCCGGACAAACTATCAGCCGTGTTGGATTGGCCACGCCCCTCCGGACTCCGAGCTATCCAACGTTTCTTGGGGTTTGCCAATTACTACAGACAATTTATCCCACATTTTTCCACCATTGTTGCCCCAATTGTGGCCCTAACCAAGAAAAACGCCAACCCTAAGTCCTGGCCTCCTCAAGCGGAAGAGGCGTTCAATCGTCTCAAAACTGCCTTTTCTTCTGCTCCCGTACTCTCCAGACCTGATCCATCTAAACCCTTCTCACTGGAGGTAGACGCCTCCTCGGTGGGAGCTGGAGCTGTACACCTACAGAAAAATTCTTCCGGACATGGTGTTACTTGTGGTTTCTTTTCTAGGACCTTCTCTCCGGCGGAGAAAAACTACTCTATTGGTGATCGAGAACTACTGGCCATAGAACTGTCCCTCGAGGAATGGAGGCACCTGCTGGAGGGGTCCAAATACCCAGCTATTATATACACTGATCACAAGAATCTCTCTTATCTTCAGTCTGCCCAACGGCTGAACCCTCGCCAGGCTAGGTGGTCATTGTTCTTTGCCCGTTTTAACTTTGAGATTCATTTTCGCCCCGCTGACAAGAACATTAGGGCTGACGCCCTCTCTCGTTCCTCGGATGCCTCTGAAATGGAAGCCTCCCTGCAACACATTATTCCTCCTGACTTTCTGATCTCTGCTTCCCCAGCTTCCATCAGAGAAACTCCTCCTGGAAGGACCTTTGTTCCTCCACGCCAACGCCTCAGGATTCTCAGGTGGGGACACTCCTCACACCTCGCCGGCCATGCTGGCGTCAAAAAATCCGTCCAGCTCATCTCTCGTTTTTATTGGTGGCCTACCCTGGAAGCAGATGTTGCTGATTTTGTTCAGGCTTGTACAGTCTGTGCACGGGACAAGACTCCTCGCCAGAAGCCTGCCGGTCTCCTTCATCCTCTGCCTGTTCCTGAGCTACCATGGTCTCAGATTGCTATGGACTTTATTACAGACTTACCTTTATCCCATGGCAACACAGTTATTTGGGTGGTCGTTGATCGTTTCTCCAAGATGGCACATTTTATTCCTCTTCCAGGTCTTCCTTCTGCGCTACAGTTGGCGAAACAATTTTTTGTGCACATTTTTCGCCTTCACGGGCTGCCTACGCATATCGTCTCGGATAGAGGCGTTCAATTTGTGTCGAAATTCTGGAGGGCCCTCTGTAATCAGCTTAAAATCAAATTAAACTTCTCGTCTTCCTATCATCCCCAATCCAATGGGCAAGTGGAGAGAGTTAATCAGGTTCTTGGTGACTATTTGCAACATTTTGCTTCCTCCCGCCAGGATGACTGGGCCGATCTCCTACCATGGGCCGAATTCTCGTACAATTTCAAAGTCTCTGAGTCCTCCGCTAAATCCCCATTCTTTGTGGTGTACGGCCGTCACCCTCTTCCCCCCCTCCCCACTCCCACGCCTTCTGGTTTGCCTGCTGTTGATGAGGTGACTCGGGACTTCTCCACAATCTGGAAAGAGACTCAAAAATCTCTCATACAGGCCTCATCCCGGATGAAGAAACATGCCGACAAAAAAAGAACTCCTCCTGTCTTTTCTCCTGGAGACAAAGTGTGGCTCTCCGCCAAGTATATCCGCTTCCGTGTCCCCAGTTATAAACTGGGACCACGATATCTTGGACCTTTTAAAATCAAATGCCAAATCAACCCTGTCTCCTACAAACTCCTTCTTCCTCCTTCTCTCCGTATTCCCAATGCTTTTCATGTCTCTCTCCTTAAACCACTTATCCTTAACCACTTCTCTCCTAAAGTTGTTGCTCCTACTCCTGTCTCCGGGTCCTCAGACATCTTCTCGGTTAAAGAAATTCTGGCATCCAAGACGGTCAGAGGTAAAAAAAAAATTCTTGTAGATTGGGAGAATTGCGGCCTGGAGGAGTGTTCATGGGAACCCGAGGACAACATCCTTGACAAGGACCTTATCCACAAGTTCTCGGGTTCTAAAAAGAGGGGGAGACCCAAGGGGGGGGGGTACTGTTACGCCGAACGCTCCGGGTCCCCACTCCTCCCGGAGCGCTCACACCATTCCCCTGTTCGCAGCGCCCCGGTCAGACCTGCTGACCGGGTGCGCTGCGTTAATATCTCTAGCCGGGATGCGATTCGCGATGCGGGACGCGCCCGCTCGCGGTGCGCATCCCGACCCGCTTACCAGACTCGCTCCCCGTCTGTGCTGTCCCGGCGCGCGCGGCCCCGCTCCCTAGGGCGCGCGCGCGCCGGTTCTTTGCGTTTTAAAGGACCGGTGCGCCACTGATTGGCGCATGGTTTTTAATTAGTGTGTTCACCTGTGCACTTCCCTATATTACCTCACTTCCCCTGCACTTCCTTGCCGGATCTTGTTGCCATTGTGCCAGTGAAAGGGTTCCTTGTGTATCCCTAGCCAGTGTTCCAGACCTCTTGCCGTTGCCCCTAACTACGATCCTTGCTGCCTGCCCTGACCTTCTGCTATGTCCGACCCTGCTCGTCTAATCCCTTGTACCGCGCCTATCTCAGCAGTCAGAGAGGTTGAGCCGTTGCCGGTGGATACGACCTTGTTGCTACCGCCGCTGCAAGACCATCCCGATTTGCGGCGGGCTCTGGTGAAAACCAGTAGCAACTTAGAACCGGTCCACCGACACGGTCCACGCCAATCCCTCTCTGACACACAGGATCCACCTCCAGCCTGCCGAATAATAGCTGCATGTGATGTTCAATAGCTGAACGATGTTGCCTCGACCGACATCAGCTGCATGATTATCTTGACTGCCACTCCCCTGAGATGAGGAGAGGGTGGAAGTGAGCACCGGGAAGCAGAAAAAGTCGGATTTTTCTGCTCCTAGACAACCTTTAAGTTAATAAATTCAACTTAAAGGCACAATAGTACACATAAAATTTATGTGTTAACATTCAACCTTATTCTAAAGTTACTGGTACAAAAAAAGCATGTCCTTGTATACACAAAATTGACACCTAATAACTTCTGCCCCCTTCCACCCACAGATCTCATGACACCTTCTGACTTCCCCATCAAACTTTGATACCCTATGACCTCTAAAACCACCCACAGATCACCTATCAACTTATGCGAGCCCTCTGCCCACCCTGCCATGGGACCCAAACTGTTTAGCTGCATGGGACCCAACATTTCTGATAGTGGCCCATATTCCTCTTATCTGACAAGATATCCTACAGTAAAACTTAAAAGTTTGGATTGGTCAAGGTCTCAGGGCTGATACCCTCACTGATCAGGAGATCGATCAGGAAAAAGCACATGTTTTAGTGCTTCACTCTTGCAGCGATGTCCATCCTGTGGCCCTCTTATAAGTCTATGGGGCTGTCAAGTGAATCAAGACATGAATTTCTGCTTGCCAGTGAGTGAAACATGCTACCACACGCTTCTCACCACTCGTCCAAAGACCCCTACCGATAAACACTTTTGACATGTTTCAGAAGCAAATGTACTTTTATTGGATATATATGTTTTTTTATTCTTATGATGTAACATTTTTATTGATTTCATGGCATTAATGTTCTTCAGAAGTGAACACGTTTTGAAGAAACCAAATAGCATAACATAAAATGTATACACAATGCTTCTTTCTCCAGTAGTAAGATTTAGATTTATAGTTAAGGCCTATCTATTGTTATACGTTTTGGCATAACTCAGCAGTACATGAGAAAATAGGACACTTAATAAATCTCACAAGGGAAAAGTGCCATCTCCCTTACCTTCCGGCAGCCTTCAGTTTCTCTTTGTCTTCTTTAGAAAGTTTCATTTATAAATTACATTGCTGTCATTATTCTTTCACTGTGCTTTATTTTTATGATATCACAATAATATTTGTGTGTCTAGCCTGTGCTTTGTTATGATGATGCCATAATAGTCTGTCTTTGTAAATACTGTACATTGCAATTTACAATTTATTAATGGGTAATTCCTTGCCAGGCTTTTCTTTATTTTTAAAATACTATAAACGGTTTTGTTACAATTAGTTTTTTTTTTGTTTGTTTGTTTTTTACTATTTTTATTCAGTATTCTATATTAACTGCTAGGTGCTCCCTTTATGGGACACAATTAATTTTACTTTGATAAATAAATTAATAATTAATTAAGTTATTTAACTACACCACAACTGGACTTAGCAGCTGTGGCAGGGGAAGAGCATGAGAGGCATAGGCAGGGCCAGCGTTGCCATATGTATACATATCTATTTACAGTAATGGCCGTAAATGTTGGCACCCCTGAAATTTTTCAAGAAAAGGAAGTATTTCTCACAGAAAAGGATTGCAGTAACACATGTTTAGCTATACACATGTTTATTCCCTTTGTGTGTATTGGAATTAAAGCAAAAAAAGGAGGAAAAAAAGCAAATTGGACATAATGTCACACCAAACTCCAAAAATGGGCTGGACAAAATTTCTAAATTGTGGAAAAAGGAAATTGTTCAAGCATGTGATGCTCCATTATACTCACCTGGAGCAAGTAACAGGTGTGGGCAATATAAAAATCACACCTGAAAGCAGATAAAAAGGAGAGAAGTTCACTTAGTCTTTGCATTGTGTGTCTGGGTGTACCACACTAAGCATGGACAACAGAAAGAGGAGAAGATAACTGTCTGAGGACTTGAGAACAAAAATTGGGGAAAAAAATCAACAATCTCAAGTTTACAAGTCCCTCTCCAGAGATCTAGATTTGCCTTTGTCCACAGTGCGCAACGTTATCAAGAAGTTTGCAACCCATGGCACTGTAGCTAATCTCCCTGGGCGTGAACAGAAGAGAAAAATTGATGAAAGATGTCAATGCAGGATGCAGGATAGTTCAGATGGTGGATAAGCAGCCCCAAACAAGTTCCAAATATATTCAAGCTGTCCTGCAGGCTCAGGGAGCATCAGTGTCAGTGCAAACTATCCGTCGACATTTAAATGAAATGAAATGCTATAGCAGGAGACCCAGGAGGACCCCACTGCTGACACTGGGAAAACGTCTTGTGGACAGATGAGACCAAGATAGAGCTTTTTGGTAAAGCACATCATTCTATTGTTTACTGAAACTGAATGAGGTCTACAAAGAAAAGAACAGTACCTAAAGTGAAATATGGTAGAGGTTCAATGATGTTTTGGGGTTGTTTTGCTGCCTCTGGCACTGGGCACCTTGAATGTGTGCAAGGCATCGTGAAATCTGAGGATTACTAACAGACTTTGGGTCGCACTGTACAGCTGGGTGCAGAAAGCTGGGTTTGCATCCGTGATCTTGGGTCTTCCAGCAGGACAATGACCCCAAACACACGTCAAAAGCACCCAGAAATGGATGGCAACAAAGCGCTGGAGAGTTCTGAAGCGGCCAGCAATGAGTCCAGATCTAAATCCCATTGAACACGTGTGGAGAGATCTTAAAATTGCTGTTGGGAAAAGGAAGAGTGGTCCAACATTCTGGCTGAGAGGTTTCAAGACAGATTGATAAGTTTCAGGGGTGCCAACTTTACAGCCATGACTGTATATGTATGCAAGTGCCCATAGTGCATAATAGTTGAAGGCTGCCCATCAGTGAGAGCAGGCCAATGCAGGCAATGATAATGTACCCACCTACATACTTACTCGGCTAACTTTCTACTGGCTACCTACTTACCTGGCTAGCTGCCTACCTTGCTACCTACCTAGCTACCTACCTGTGATCTGCCTATCTGGCTATTTATCTACCTATCTACATACCACCTGGCTACCTAGTTATGTATCTTGGTACTTACCTACCTAGCTAGCTGGCAACCTACCTATCAACCTGGCTACCTACCTTCTTTCTTGGCTTCCTTCCTACGTTCGGATCATCTGAAAGTACACAAAACTAAATCATATATTCGTACAAAATAGATAATCCAAACAGACAATATGAATAAGAAGAACAAAATGATGAAGATTTGAATAATACAGAACACTAAAATGACATAAATGAAATTTAACAACGAATGTGTTCGAATGGTTTTGTTACATTTCTGCTGAGCATATTGAAAACCATACAGATTTAATTGATTTGTTTTTCATATGGGCAGTGTTATTGTCATGTGTATATTCTTTGGCCCTTTTTATGTTTCGGTCAAGTCAGACTGTAGAAAGGGAGGGGGTTATTCATGTTTTAGTAGGAGGCGGAGCAGATCTTATGACTCAGATAGAAGTTTGGGCAGATTTATCAAAACCTGTGTAGAGGAAAAGTGGAGCTGTTGCCCAAAGCAACTAATCAGATTGCTTCTTTCATTTTTTCAGAGGCTTTTTTAAAAATTGAAGAGGCAATTTGATTGGTTGCTCTGGGCAACTGCTCCACTTTTTCTCTGTACAGGTTTTGATGCCATATCAGACAGAAAAGATAATTTCACTTCAGAATAATAGTTTAGAATAACGAAAGATGTTAAAAAAATTAGGGCTTAACGAAAAAAAAATACCTTAATAAAACTTTTCCAAAGTGTAAATAACAAAAGGTTCAGAATATGGAATGAGGTCAAAAAGCTATAACAACAGAACAAAAAAAATGCACCTAATGAAACTAAACTAAAAAAAGAAAAAAATATTTCTGTTGTGCACATGTCTAATACAGATCCTGTGTACAGCTGGTACCTACCTCAATGTGGGCACTGTATGGCGATAATATTTGGCTGTGTATAGTGGCTTTATTTAGTAACACTGTGGCACTATGGTATTGTTATTCTGTGTATAGTGTTTTTTTTATTTTTTATTTGGCCCAGGTTTTATTTGTACTCTGGTATACAGGATTTGGGCAGTAAGAGTATGATGGTATTATGTAAGGTGATAATATTTTCTCCTTGTATGTTGGTATTATTGGTAATATTGCTAACAGTATTCATGATTTGGTCAGTAGCGGTATGATGGTAATATGTATAGTGATAATACATCTCCTTGTTTATTGATATTATCTGTAATTTTAGACAGTATAAATGATTTGGTCAGTAACAGTATGATGGTAACATGTATGGTGATAATAATGCTCCTTGTATACTGGTATTATTGGTAATGTTGGTCTTGGTATACAGGATTTCGTCAGTGACAGTATGATGGTAATATGTATGGTGATAATATTCCTCCTTGTATACTGGTAATATTAATCATGGAAAGTTAGGTCAGTTAACATTATTTATACAGGGAGGGAGAGCCGCCTTGGGCCAGCCGTGGGCATAGGCAGTCTTCTGGCACAGGCAAAGATCATTGTCACCTGTGTGGGAGGATTATAAATCATCAGCACAAAGAATAAGAAAAGACAAGCAGAAGCCCAGTACTGTGCTTATGACCTATAATACTATAGTTCCTGAGCTCCTAAAAGTGCTGCTGATAATACATTTACAGTATCTGTAGACAGGTAGACTGTCTGTTCTAACAGAGATGCTGCTATTGCCTACAAGTCTTGAGCTAACATTTTAAATGGGCACTGTCATTAATACTAATTTTTGCTATTGCACCCCTTATGGTAAATAAAAAATATTTCTAATGTACTTGGTTTTATTTAAGCTTCCTATGTTTTATTTGTGTTTAAAAAAGCTGCCATTAGGTGTCTCCATACTTGTCCAGAGCACATTTCCCCCCATTTCTTGCACAGATCTTGGACTGTGCTGGCCTGGCAGAAGTCCAAAATCAGGAAATGCAGAATGGAGTGCTGAAGTGGGGGTAGGAGGTAGGGGGGGGGGGCAGCCTTAGCCAATCATAGCTAATCTCACACTGAACTACTCTGGGCTGTGTGTAGCAGAGTGAGGGAGGAAGTTTTCCCCTGTATGGCTTCA
This sequence comes from Hyla sarda, assembly GCF_029499605.1. Lineage (NCBI taxonomy): Eukaryota > Metazoa > Chordata > Amphibia > Anura > Hylidae > Hyla > Hyla sarda. The sequence goes on along the minus strand of NC_079194.1, from coordinate 276,009,845 downwards.
GATTATGTCACACCTGCTGGGCAATGCCCCTCCCTAGCCTGTGAAGACTGAGCAGAAAATACTGAGCAATATCAAGGTAGAAAATAAATAAATAAATAAAACAAAATTATGGCAGGGGGTGTTTTATCATGATGGGGGCAGTGAACTGGGAGGATTATAAAATGTAACAAGATCATGACAGGTACTCACAGGCATCCTATCAATGATCCTAAGTCTCCTTTCCATTTCATTGAAAATATTTGAGGTAAGGGTCCTCTGTGTATGTGTGTGCATATAGGTATACATATACATATTTGTATTTCCCTACTTTCCATATGGCCCTCAAAAAATCCAGTTTAGTGCATCTGTTAACAATGCCACTTGAGTGTCCTTCTTAAAACTATCAACCCTAGTGCAGTGGCGGATCCAGGGGGGGGGGGGCAACGGGGCAATTGCCCCCCCCCCCCGAGATTGCCGCACGCAGCACCCGCCCCACCACCCTGCATGGTGGAGCCAAAGCTGTAAGCTCCAGCTCCACCATTCACTGAACTTTCACACGCTGTGATTACAGTGTGTGAGCTGCGGGGACGCGATCCACTAGAGGCCGGCGCGATGACGTCACATCATCGTGCCGGCGCCCGGAGATCCTGTCCCCGCAGCCCGCATACTGTAAGTAGTGAAGAGTATGCACAGGGGCCAGGGGATTTGGGGAAACTATATACAGGAGGAGGGGGAAGGGGATTTAAAAACTTGGAAAAAGGGAATATTTAATGTGTAGGGCAAAGCACAGGGGGCATTATATGGGAAGAGCACATGGCAGGGGCCCCCCCTGTGCTGTGCCCCTCACATATAATGCCCCCTGTGCTGTGTCCCATACATATAATTTATATGTTTGGGGCACAGCACAGGGGGCATTATATGAAATAATGCCTCCTGTGCTGTGCCCCTCACATATAATGCCCCCTGTGCTGTGCCCCACACATATAAATTATATGTGTGAGGCACAGGGGGCATTATATGTGAGGGGCACAGCACAGGAGGCATTATTTCATATAATGCCCCCTGTGCTGTGCTCCACACATATAATGCCCCCTGTGCTGTGCCCCACACATGTAAATTATATGTGTGGGGCACAGCACAGGGGCCATTATATGTGAGGGGCACAGCACAGGGGCCAGTATATGTGAGGGGCACAGCACAGGAGGCATTATTTCATATAATGCCCCCTGTGCTGTGCTCCACACATATAATGCCACCTGTGCTGTGCCCCACACATATAATGCCCCGTGCTTTGCCCCACACATATAATGCCCCCTGTGCTGTGCCCATCACATATAATGCCCCATAATGCACCCCTAAAACATATAATGCCCCCATCATGCACCCCTCACATATAATGCCCCCATGATGCACCCCTCATATATAATGCCCCCATCATGCACCCTTCACATATAATGCCCCTGTCATGCGCCCCTCACCTATAATGCCCCTGTCATGCGCCCCTCACATATAATGCCCCCCTGTGCTGTGCCCCTCACAAATAATGCTCCTTTCATGTGCCCCAAACATAAAATGCCCCCTGTGCTGTCCCCCTCACATATAATGCCCCCTGAGGGGACAGGATGGGGGCATTATATGTGAGGGGCACAGCACAGGGGGCATTATATGTGAGGGGCACAGCACAGGGGGCATTATATGTGAGGGGCGCATGATGGGGGCATTATATGTGAGGGGCAAAGAACGGGGGCATTATATGTGAAGGGCACAGCACAGGGGGCAATATACGTTAGGGGCATAGGACAGAGGGCATTATTATTATGTGGGGGGAACAGGACGGGTCATAAATATTATATGTAGGGGCACAAGATGGGGCATTATTACTATATGTAAAGGCACAGAGTGTTCTGCATTTCAGAAGTATAGTGTATATGATGAGGAATTTCTGGGGTGGTACGTTTTTTATGGGCCACAAAACATTTGGGTATTTTATTCAGAGGGTGTAATGCACAGCAAGTTATATTAAGAGAGTGCAGTGTTTGGTAGCATTAAATTTAGAGAACACAGTGTGTGGTAGTATTATATTCAGAGGGTGCAGTGTGTGGTAGTATTATATACAGAGGGTACAGTGTGTGGTAGTATTATATTCAGAGAGGGCAGTGTGTGATAGTATTATATTCAGAGAGTAAAGTGTGTGGTAGTATTACATTTAGAGAACACAGTGTGTGGTAGTATAATATTCAGAGGGCACAGTGTGTGGTAGTATTATATTTAGATGGCGTAGTGTGCGGTAGTATTATATTCAGATGGTACAGTGTATGATAGTATTATATACAGAGGGTATGGTGTGTGGCGGTATTATTTTCAGAGGGTACAGTGTGTTGTATATTCAGGAGGTACAGTGTGTCAGAATTATATTCAGAGGGTGTGTGGCGGTACTGTATTAGAAGAATACAGTGTCTGGCAGTATTATAATAATTATTGTTTTCATATAGAGGATCAGAATCCGCTGACATAGAAACCATCTGGGCGTCAAGTTCTGCTGAGAGAAAATATAGCTGAAACAATTCCTGGCGGTATGTACCATCTGAATTAGATAAGGAAAGACTATAGAGAAGACATCACCTGTAGTCACTGATATCATTGTACATTCTCCTCACTATAGAGAAGGCATCACCTGTAGTCACTGATATCATTGTGTATTCTCCTCACTATAGAGAAGACGTCACCTGTAGTCACTGATATCATTGTGTATTTTCACTATTGAGAAGACATCACCTGTAATCACTGATATCATTGTGTATTCTCCTCACTATAGAGAAGACGTCACCTCTAGTTACTGATATCATTGTGTATTTTCACTATTGAGAAGACATCACCTGTAATCACTGATATCATTGTGTATACTCCTCACTATAGAGAAGACGTCACCTGTAGTCACTGATATCATTGTGTATTCCCACTATTGAGAAGACATCACCTGTAATCACTGATATCATTGTGTATTCTCCTCACTATAGAGAAGACGTCACCTGTAGTCACTGATATCATTGTGTATTCCCACTATTGAGAAGACATCACCTGTAATCACTGATATCATTGTGTATTCTCCTCACTAAAGAGAAGACGTCACCTGTAGTCACTGATATCATTGTGTATTCTCACTATTGAGAAGACATCACCTGTAATCACTGATATCATTGTGTATTCTCCTCACTATAGAGAAGACGTCACCTGTAGTCACTGATATCATTGTGTATTCTCACTATTGAGAAGACATCACCTGTAATCACTGATATCATTGTGTATTCTCCTCACTATAGAGAAGACGTCACCTGCAGTCACTGATATCATTCTGTATCCTCCTGTGTGTGTCCCATCAGAGCTGGAGTCACTTGTAAGTTCTGCAGTAATGATGGGTGAAACAACAACTCCCAGCATCCCCTCACCAGTGCTTAGGTCATACTGGGAGCTGTAGTTTTAAATGGTAAAAACCTCTTTAGCACTTTCCCATTCTGCGACAATTGGTATATTTGATAATTATTCTGACATATGAGCGTGGCCTAAGAGTTTTAAACAAAGTTAGGACTGTATGATACATTTAATAATATTGTAAGTTCCGTGAGCAACATCTTGTTTTCTGTCCACCAACACAAAATACTCTAATAGTGCCCCTCCCGAGACTCGACTCTGGATCCGCCCCTGCCCTAGTGACCCAAAATATGCCAGGAGCTCTCGAGAGAAACAGTAGATGTAGAATTTGACCATTATTGCCAAAAGGTCCCCTCATGCCCAATGTGAGTAGAGTGTCCCTCACAACTACCAGAAGAATGCTGCCAAATCAATGGCAGGTGTGTATTTTCACGAACAACACTAGCAGGGTCCCACTTATAAAACATGCCTGCCAAATGTACTAAACACCAGCAATGTGTCCCCATATAAAAAATAGTAGCAACGTATCTGTCATAAATATGGCCAGGAGAGTGCTCCCCATAAGCAACACTTTTTATATGATAAGGCACCTGAATATTGGAAGGTACTATTATGTGAACAATGTGGGGGTTATTAGATGTAGGGGAACATTTAAAAAACATTATTGTTTGCATATAGTATTATTGTAATATTATTGTATAATATTATTGTGTCAGTGGACTGTAAATAGTAATATTTGTAAGCACCAGAGGGCTGCTGGCATGTTTTGGGTCACTATGGTTTGGGACACACTGGCTTTTTTCGGGACATGTGGAAAGAAGGGAAGCTTTGTGCTACAGGCTAGCTTGGAGTTGTAGTCATTTAACAGTTATGTCACGTGGCAAGGTAGTGTAGCTAATCTGATATTAATTCCCTGTAAATGGAGTCGTTCCCATCTAGTGTTGCTCACGAATCTTCACAATTCGAATATTCGTCGCGAATATCGCATATTCACGAATTCGCAAATATTACGAATTTTGCGATTAAAATTCGCTATTACGAATATTCGTCTTTTTTTCAAACTGTTTTAAAAACTGAGCACATTGTAGGGATCTCCTTCGACTGATCAATGCAATGATTGTTTCATTAAAGACCCATGGATGAGACTGTGAGGCGAAAGGTTTATGCATGCGAATATTCGTGGAAATTCCGCCCTACTTATGCCTGTGAGCCAATGAGAGTTCTGCAAGCACAGTTGTCAGAGCTTAGCAACGTCCCTCGCATGATGTTATAGCGTGTATGCGCAGACGAGCGAAATTTCACTACTAATTTCGCATTCGCAATAGCGAAATTTCGCAATTCAAAAAAACGTCACGAATATTCGAATTTCACGAATATGGGACGAATATTCCTCCTCATATTCTCGAAATATCAAAGACAAAAAAAAATATTTCTTGGAAATTAAAAACTTGAGCACTTTCTCCACAGTGTGGATAGTTACAGGAACAATGATGTGAGTGTAGACCAGATTTCACCTAGAGAATAAACTTTGGCCTATGAAGACAAATGTTAAAGGAATAGTCTAGTTTAGGAAAATGTATCCCATATCAAAAGTATAGGGGATAAGGGTCAGATCGCTGGGGGCTAGCCGCTAAGATCCTCCACACAATCTTCTGCCCAGCACCCTGGCTCTCCCCATGCACAAAGCTGTGTCGACCAACGCACGAAGCAGTGGTTGACACGATGCCTCTATGCAACTCTATGGGAGATTTGGAGATTTTGAAGAGCCAAGGTATGTGCTTTCAAATCACATACCATAAAGTGCATAAATCATAAAGTGCAAGTAAAAAGTGCAAGCGTTCACACAAAAAAAAAGGGCACGAGGATGCGGTCCATCGCAAGCCCTTCTCCAACAGGAGAGAGGCCTCCCAACAAACCAAACCCTTCACCTCCAGGCCAAAAGGCACCTTCAAGGTTTCAGGTACGATGTCCCCTTTGACCGAAACTACTCAGGGACCAAAAAGTGTTCCTGGCGAACAACTAGGCATTAACCAAGTTGCCACCTAGGAACTAGTAAGACTGGTAGACCAGTAAAACCTAGGAAACCCCCCCCCCCCCCTGCGATCAGACACACTTATCCCCTATCCTTTGGATACATTTTTCTAATCTGAAGAATCCCTTTAAACCATTATACTCTTCGGTGAATTAAATAAACACTCTTCAGAGTGCTGTTCAACAGTCCTTTGTCTATATATGTAAATCCTGTATCAACATTTCAGCCAATTTTAGCGCAACAAAAAAATTATTTATGGGAGGAAATTGTAAAGAATAAAAATCACACAATTTACCAAATTTTGGTGTGTTTTGTTTTTATGCTGTACACTTTACAGCAAAAATGACACATTCTCTTTATTCTGTGGGTCAATACAATTAAAACAATACCCATGGCTAAACGCTTTTCTGTTATTGTACTGATTAAAAAAAAGTTTTTTTTTAAACAAAATAGCTATGTTTATAATTGCCCTATTCTGACCCTTATGACTTTCTTGTTTTTTTGTATACAGGGCTCTATGAGGCTAATTTTTTTCGCCATGATCTATTGTTTTTATTTGTAACACTTTTATGTTTGGGACTTCTTGGTCACTTTTTTTCCCACATTTCCTGGGATGTGATGGGACCAATAATCAGCAATTTTTAACATTGTTTTCTTTTTTATGTATGCACTGTTCATTGTACGGGAATCATTAACAATATATTTTAATACTTTGGACATTCATGCACTCAGCAATACCAAATATGTTTACTTTATTTTTTTTATCTTATTTTTTTTAATTTTTTTTGGTAACATTATTAAAATATTTTGGGGCGGGGAGGGGCTTTATTATGATTAAACAAAAAATATTTTTACTATTTATTGTACACATATGTCCACACAGGGGACAATTTATAGCAATATTTTGATTACTATTACTGTTCAGTGCTATGCATAAGCACAGCACTGATTAGTAATATTAGTCTGCCTTTGTGGGCAGGCTATACAAGAAGATCCCCGTATCACTCTGGTTACATGTATCACTCATCGGACCCCTGCGATCGCGCTGTGGGTAGTTCAATGTGTTAGTACAAGCGCCGCAACTACTTAAGATGCCGTGATCAGTATTGATCATGGCATCTGAAGGTTTATTGGCCGGCATCAGCATAATTGCTGATATCTGCCTTAAAGGGGTGCTCCACTTGAAGATTTTTTTTTTTTAAATCAACTAGTGCCAGAAAATTAAACATATTTGTAAATTACTACTATTTAAAAATCTTAATCCTTCCAGTATTTATCAGCTGCTGTATACTACAGAGGAAGTTCTTTTCTTTTTGAGCTTCCTTTCTGTCTGACCACAAGTGCTCTCTGCTGACACCTCTGTCCATGTCAGGAACTGTCCAGAGTAGCAGAGGTTTGCTATGGGGATTTGCTCCTACTCTGGACAGTTCCTAAAATGGACAGAAGCGTCAGTGTCAGCAGAGAGCACTGTGGTCAGGCAGACAGGAAGTTAAAAAGAAAAGAACTTACTCTGTAGTATACAGCAGATGATAAGTACTGGAAGGATTAAGATTTTTAAATAGAAGTAATTTTCAAATCTGTTTAACTTTCTGGCACCAGTTGATTTAAAAACAAATGTTTTCCAGTGGAGTACCCCTTTAAGCAGGAAGGTTAATGGAAAAACAGCTTCACAGAAAACAATCCTGTGCATTTGCACCTTACATCTGTTTTGTCTTCCATTTTGTGTTGTTTGTGTGTGCATTTCTGTTCAGACTCTCACAGTTATAATCTCACATTCCTCCATCTTATCAAAATTTTAATTGAATTTGAGCATTAACAGGAAACAGAACACAAGCTGAAAGGAAATTCGCCACAGCTCAGGTGTTCTTTATAAAGAAAGGGTGTTATTCTTTTCTTCTTGTCTATGTCCATATGGACTGAAAAGCTTTAAACACAATTGCTTCCTTTTTGATATTCTTCAGCTTAGATCATTGTTTACTTGTTCAGATTTCGGTTTTATTTGCCTGCCAAAAAATAATTACAATAAAAAATATCCCTATTCCCCTACTGTATTAGTTAAATATACAGCTTTGTGTTTTTGTTTTATGGAAATAAAGCTTATTTACTGTATTATGAAAAGTTATTCAACTTTTTAATATATTTTGTTCAATTCTGTGCAATTTTTAAGGCAGTAAAATAAAAAACAATAAAACTTCTTGGAGAGCAGGTTTATCAAAGCCGGGAAGAATAACTATTAGAACACGTGAGATTTTTACTCATTGGGGAAAGTTGGCTCCGAGGCTCTTCTCCATTACGGGACTGCTCGAGTTCCTTTCATACATTTCTAGTCTCCACTGGTTGTTAGATAAAGAACAATTTTTATTATTCAAACTATATAGATAAACTATTAAAATCTATGCATTTAAAGTACCTTGGTGTAAACCTATTGGTCAGGATTAACCCCTTTGTTACCTATGACATACTTCTATGTTACAGGTGAAAACAGCTCAATTTGCCTTGTAAAGAATTGATTTAAGACATCATGTGAATTAAGAAAAACTCCCTTCGCCCCTAATGCCTTTAGTGGTGTAGTTTTTAAACTGGGGTCACCTCTGTTCTTGGCACCCCAGAGGCTTTGCAAAAGCAACATGGCACCAAAAATCAATCCATTATTCTATCAGCCTCAAGACTGTCCTTCTCTTTTGGTAATATGTAACTGTTTAGAGGGTATAATTCTCCATTGATAGGCACAACAGATTAACAATTGAATTGGAATAACTGAGGAAAATTAGAATTTTCTTAGTCTTAGTGCAAACAAGACATATCACCCAAAAAACATTCCAGCAAATTTCATGTCGAGTAGACCCAAGGTGGCCCTTACCTTCAACACTTTGCTGTGAGCCCAGGCATTACAGATATGGGTTTCTCTGAAAGCTGCTGATGGGTGTACTGGGGTCACTTTCTGGAGGGTTTTTATGTTTTGAAACCTCTGAGCCTGGGCTGCAGCATGTCACCTCTTCTCCCATGTCACCCCTCTCTGCTCTCTTCTTGATTGATGTACAGGGTTTGACTTCCAGTCTTGGATATCAATCAAGCAAAGTAGGGAGAAGTGAGGGATGGAGGGAGGAAGTGTGCATTCCACAGCTCATCCCAGCTTCTACAACACTTGAGCTTGGAAGGAAAATTTAATTTTATGATTTTGCAAACAGCCATCAGCTAAGAGACAGGCATCATATGCTTTGTCTCCCTATCACCTATCTGCCCTTGTCTGCATATCTGAATATAATATGAAACTGACAGATTTTTGCTGCTCCCGTACAAATGTAAAATTTTGTTGGTACATTACATAATAACTTAAAATTTTTTAATCTTATCCACTTATCCACTGCCCTAACTTTCCCCCACAGCCCACTTCTTCACTCACGAGTATGGTCTAACCTCTCTCTAGCCTATCCATCCCTTTGTCCTCATGGTTGGTTTAAATATTCTGAAACCCTTGCTACTATTTTCTCACATGGCAAAGAAGACTTCATGTTATGAAAACTGTCTGTACCACCAAAAAAATTTCAGTTTAGTACTCTAGTAACCACAACCCTTCTACCTTACACCAACATTTATGCCATACATAAGCTCCAGCACAGTCAGAGAGTCATCACCAGTCCCTCATTATTTATTCAGCCATTCTTCCACGGGACGATCCCTGGCAACAGGGAGACAGCAAACCGTTCCATGGTGTTGGTGACAAATGATTCTGTCTTTCTTATTATTTACCCTCTATAGCTACTAAATGTGAGTTCAGGTCCATAAACCCATTGTTGGGCTAGGACACTGATATGGAAACAAAAATGCAGCTATAATACATTTGTGTTAAACTGGCCATAAAGAGCCTTGCTGATCGATGTACGAAAATGCATGTAGCTAATATTAGGATACAATCAGAAGATAATGGTGTAAAGATTTTTAGTTCTTCACATATTGAAAATGATGCTTCTGGGAATCTGTTTGCCTGATTCAATTTGTAGCTAAATTGCAAAATGGTCAATCTAATATATCAATAGTTTTTACTTATTTAGCATGCTGCATTTCAATTAAAACATCCAAAGGCTCCCCGAACGAAAACACTGTGAATTTAAAAATCATCATATTTTGCTGTAAACTTTCAATATCTGGTCGCTGAGCTTTAGATCCCCAATAGCCATAGGCAATGTACGCATAATATATTTCCTAAGGGGAGAAGTATATCACCCATCCATGTGACAGAAGGTCACAGGGTATGAACAGCAAATGTCACCTGTACACTAAGCAGAGACTGAAATACTGGCCTGATTTACTATTGTAAACCTAACCAGTTTTGTCGGGTTGGGCGCCAAAATGTGTCGTAATGCACCCCAAATTGTGTCTGTGCCAGGATTTGCGCCAAAAATACAAAAAACCAGACCAATTCTCCATTTTATATAGTAAACCAGAAAAATGGTGTGGATGCCGGGAAAAATGGGGTTTGGCCACTGAAAAAGGGGTGTATTCCCAACCTTTATGAAAAATCCCAACATATTTAGTAGTGTTTCCACAAAAAATGTGGTGGATTTGAGCTCTGGAAAACCTGGCAGCTCAGAGCAAGTGTAAAAAAATGCAAAACATAGGAAACATTAGTAAATACCGTGGAAAAATACCTGGCGGGAAACAAAACCCACAAAGGAAACTCCACTCCACTCTTAGTAAATCAGGGCCACTGTATGCTTTTCTCATGCGTTGGACCGCGCAGTGGTTAGCAGCAATGCTGGGTGCACTGGAGAGGAAGACAAGGCCAGTGGCAGCAGCTAGAAGCAGGTAGATCTGGAAACTGAGAAAGAAAAGAAGAAATTCCAGTGGCTCATAGAGAATGAAAAAAAAACCACATGGGACATCTCATCATCAATTATTGTATAGATCTACAGTATATGCAATAAAAAATTACAGCAGAGTTCCTCATAGCATAGTATGTTTCAAAATCACCATAGGGGAAGCAGGTTGAAATCCGCTCACCTGTGGCTGTTGTGTAGCAAAGACACAACAGCTTATAGGGCTCCCAACAATGGTAATAAATGGTGCAGCAACGGGTACCGGCCTGGATTGTCTAGTCCACCAGAGTAGCCAAGGGTAAGCAGAAGTACAAGGAAAAACATCCCGGATTCTTCGGGACGTATCTCATCATCATTGACCTTGTTCACATTCTCTGAGCTGGGGGCTCTAAGTGATACTAAAGGAATTTTAACTGAATGCTCAGTGTACAGAAACAGTGACTCCTCCTTTAAGAATGTAAACTTTAATTAGAATTAAATCTGATTACTAATGTGAATGCTCCTGAAACAAATTCTGTAAGGTTCACTCATCTGTAGTTGGCTTCTCTTGGCTTTTGCAGTATGGTGTGGACTATAGCGTATTAGCTATTCATTGTTTTCAATACTCTTTGTGCTTTTGCCTGGTTTTAGTCTAGTTTTGTTCCAGAGTAAGGTACAGGTGGGGTACGGCTGAGGGTGTCTCACCTCTACAAGCTATTCATGGTACAATAAGGACCCGTGTAAATAGCACCTTAGTAGACACTGTGCTTTGAATGCAAAAGCCAAAATAATTTTATTTGCAGGAGGTTCTGATGCCTAGCAGTTACAAAAACATATCGTAAACAAAACCAAGAAAATATCATGGTTCTCACAAAGAAAAACAAACTTGGTTATATAGTAAGATGGCAGGGGCTTAAGGGGCTACTCCACTGGAAAACATTATTTTTTTTTTAATCAACTGGTGCCAGAAAGTTAAACAGATTTGTAAATTAGTTCTATTTAAAAATCTTAACCCTACCAGTACCTATCAGCTGTTGTATGTTCCACAGGAAGTTTTTTTCTTTTTCAATTTTCTTTCAGTCTGACCACAGTGCTCTCTGCTGACACCTCTGCTTACATTTTAGGAACTATCCAGAGCAAGATGGTTTGCTATGGGGATTTGTTCCTGCTCTGGACAGTTCCTTAGTCAGACAGAGGTGTCAGCAGAGAGCACTGTGGTCAGACAGAAAAGAAATTCAAAAAGAAAAGAGCTTCCTCTGGAGCATACAGCAGCTGATTAGTACTGTAAGGATTAAGATTTTTGAATAGAAGTAATTTACAAATCTTACAATGTAAAGAGGTAGCGTGCACTCACCGCGGGTAAACAGCTGCAAGCCCGAGGTCCGGGATCACCACGACATAGACGGAGACGGTAAGCGGCGCTCAGAGGCTACGCCGGCTGTTTCGAACGTAGGAACGTCCTTCTTCCGGAAGAAGCCTTCTTGAGGCCGGAAGAAGGACGTTCCTACGTCCGAAACAGCCGGCGTAGCCTCTGAGCGCCGCTTACCGTCTCCGTCTATGTCGTGGTGATCCCGGACCTCGGGCTTGCAGCTGTTTACCCGCGGTGAGTGCACACTACCTCTTTACATTGTATTGTTTGATACTTTATCTAGTGTGTGCACCCCGCAGGTGCTGCGTTGTTACTTATCGGGTCCGGAGGCAGCCAGTGTACACCAGCGGTATCGTATATCTGCATGTTTAGCTGCACGGTGTGCTCTCTCCCTTTCTAGTGGCTTAATTTACAAATCTGTTTAACTTTCTGTCAAAGGTATATCACTATGTGAGAAGAAAAATAGTGGTAGGGGAGGTGCTCAATAAAACTTAACATTTATTAATGTCCTGATAAAATTTAAAATCACGTGATAGTGATGAGTTGTTTGATCAGCTGGGTACAGTGCCACCAATGCGACACTGTTTAGTAGAAAGACACTGTTAATATCATAGGTTATCTCCTAGATTATCCCAGGAGAGTAGAACCCCTATTGAACCCACACTATTCCCAACGCGTTTCTGGCGCCCCTATTGGTGTAGCGCCTTCCTCAGGGGAATTTTTACAGGGGGTATCACATGCCCAAACACCTTCTATTTTGCAGCCAAACAGAGTCTTTAGTAATATCTAGTTTGCTACATGTGTGTTGGGCTCCAAATATTTCTCAAGATCCAGCCAGCGCCTTCAGAATTACTGCTGTGTACCTGAAATAGAAGCACACCAAGAACCCATGTCACTCACATATTGTTAATATACAACCTGATACATGGGGTGTGCTAAGAATGTAGCTCTCCGTACTCACTCAGCCCTGAAGTGCTGTACCTGTAAAGACATGTATATACATTTGCTAAGAGTGAGTATATAGGAGAGACGGTACCTGCAAAGAAAAAAGTCCCAGTAACACTTACGATTAGGCTGAACTTCTCCTGGTTACATTCCGGGAGCGCAGCGTCCTGCAGTAGCAGAAATGCCGGCTTGTTTCAGCTCGGCGCGCGCTCTGCCGGATCGAGGCGGCGTCTGACCTCATATCCGATCTCTGCCAGGCGTCACCGTGATGCGCTTCACAAAAGCCCGCCCAGGATTGGAGCGCAACATCTCGTTACGGTCAGAAGACCACGCGAGATCACGGAACTTAGTGCACTGGCTCTAAAGACCTATGGATATGGAAAGGACAGTTGCTATATCTCACTAAACTGTATTTTAGAACTTGTTTTTGGGTAAGCATACAATGTGGTGTAGTATTCTGAAAGGGTAACATACTGCAAAACATAACAATATTCAAAAAATAATAAATTGATTTAAGACGAATCCTCTAGACAGTACTATGTAAAAATACCAATCAAAATTGAACCAACCCAAAAAGGTTGGATGTACTGGCTAGGGTAGTACTATAACAAGGAGCCTATTAAGGTGGAGAGGATGCCCTAGGGGGGGGGGGGGGGGGAGTGAAGGTTATATAGGAGGGGGCTAAGGACCTAATTAACCCTACACTGCCCTGGCAAAAATTCCCTGCCCTAGGCGGCTTCACCATTTAAGGTGGCCCCGCTCAGGAACCTCCTACTCTAGAACTACCAAACCCTATCATCAGTTGAATTAGTGGAGGACTAACTCAGAGAGTCCTCTAAGACCCTCACTAACTACCTGAACATAGCCTCCATAGGATGAAAGGGCTGACTCCTTGTTATAGAAAACATGAAAAATTGATACATTCATTAAGGCCACCCGGAGTGCAGGAATTCAGTTTATGGATCCAATAACATTCCCTTTGGAGGAGTAACCTATCCAGGTCACCTCCTCTAGGGGACATTGTCACATGTTCAATGCCCCTAAACATCAGGTCACTAGTGTGTCCCCCATGATAACGGTTCATATGTTCAGCCACGGGGGTACTTCTATTGTTGCGTACGTCCCCTAGATGTTCAAGCACTCGCCTACGCATCTCTCTAATCGTCTTGCCCACATATAGCCGAGGGCAGGGACATCTTGCAACATAAATTACCCCCGTGGTCGAGCAATTAATGAATTGATTAATTGACATATCTCTGGACCTGGTGTGATCTATGACCCATGCTGTTTTCTCAACATTATTGCATGCCTTGCAAAGACCACATTTGAAACATCCCTTCGGGCGTGGCAGAGCCCCCAACCAATTTCTATTGGTCAGACTATTAGGGTTAAGATGACTACGTATAAGTCTATCCCCTATGCTTCTGCCTTTTCTGAACGTGATCTCCGGTCTGGGTCCCACTACCTCCTCCAGGTCTTTATCCAATTTAAGGATCCCCCAGTGTCTCATAAGGATTTCTCTTACCTCGTTTGCTGCCCTGTCATAGGTACCAATAATTCTCGTGGGGCCCTTAGATTCCTCTATCCTAGGTTTAGGATGTAGTAATTGGTCTCTCGGGGTAGTTTTGGCATGATGATACGCCTGTATTATTGTATGTTCCGGGTATCCCCTCTGTCTAAATCTCTGCCTCATGTCTTTCGCCTGATGGAAAAACTCTGATTCATCCGAGCAATTCCTCCTGAGGCGGAGATACTGCCCCTTCGGGATCCCCCTTTTGAGGGGTCCCGGGTGGCAGCTCTCCCACCTCAGGAGACTATTAGTTGCTGTAGCCTTTCTAAAAATGGTGGTCTGTAGATTATGTTCACTGTCTCTCTTGACAGTGACATCAAGGAATGCCAACTCACTATGATTCACCTCAAACGTGAACCGAAGGCCAATGGGATTATCATTCAGGGATCTCACAAAACACTTGAAGTCCTCATCCCCTCCTTTCCACAAAACAAAAATATCATCAATGTATCGTGCCCATAAAAGGGCACGATCACTAAGTTCTTCTCTTTCATTGATGAAAACTAAGGTGGCCTCCCACCAACCCAGGAGTTTTCATCAATGAAAGAGAAGAACTTAGTGATCGTGCCCTTTTATGGGCACGATACATTGATGATATTTTTGTTTTGTGGAAAGGAGGGGATGAGGACTTCAAGTGTTTTGTGAGATCCCTGAATGATAATCCCATTGGCCTTCGGTTCACGTTTGAGGTGAATCATAGTGAGTTGGCATTCCTTGATGTCACTGTCAAGAGAGACAGTGAACATAATCTACAGACCACCATTTTTAGAAAGGCTACAGCAACTAATAGTCTCCTGAGGTGGGAGAGCTGCCACCCGGGACCCCTCAAAAGGGGGATCCCGAAGGGGCAGTATCTCCGCCTCAGGAGGAATTGCTCGGATGAATCAGAGTTTTTCCATCAGGCGAAAGACATGAGGCAGAGATTTAGACAGAGGGGATACCCGGAACATACAATAATACAGGCGTATCATCATGCCAAAACTACCCCGAGAGACCAATTACTACATCCTAAACCTAGGATAGAGGAATCTAAGGGCCCCACGAGAATTATTGGTACCTATGACAGGGCAGCAAACGAGGTAAGAGAAATCCTTATGAGACACTGGGGGATCCTTAAATTGGATAAAGACCTGGAGGAGGTAGTGGGACCCAGACCGGAGATCACGTTCAGAAAAGGCAGAAGCATAGGGGATAGACTTATACGTAGTCATCTTAACCCTAATAGTCTGACCAATAGAAATTGGTTGGGGGCTCTGCCACGCCCGAAGGGATGTTTTAAATGTGGTCTTTGCAAGGCATGCAATAATGTTGAGAAAACAGCATGGGTCATAGATCACACCAGGTCCAGAGATATGTCAATTAATCAATTCATTAATTGCTCGACCACGGGGGTAATTTATGTTGCAAGATGTCCCTGCCCTCGGCTATATGTGGGCAAGACGATTAGAGAGATGCGTAGGCGAGTGCTTGAACATCTAGGGGACGTACGCAACAATAGAAGTACCCCCGTGGCTGAACATATGAACCGTTATCATGGGGGACACACTAGTGACCTGATGTTTAGGGGCATTGAACATGTGACAATGTCCCCTAGAGGAGGTGACCTGGATAGGTTACTCCTCCAAAGGGAATGTTATTGGATCCATAAACTGAATTCCTGCACTCCGGGTGGCCTTAATGAATGTATCATTTTTTCATGTTTTCTATAACAAGGAGTCAGCCCTTTCATCCTATGGAGGCTATGTTCAGGTAGTTAGTGAGGGTCTTAGAGGACTCTCTGAGTTAGTCCTCCACTAATTCAACTGATGATAGGGTTTGGTAGTTCTAGAGTAGGAGGTTCCTGAGCGGGGCCACCTTAAATGGTGAAGCCGCCTAGGGCAGGGAATTTTTGCCAGGGCAGTGTAGGGTTAATTAGGTCCTTAGCCCCCTCCTATATAACCTTCACTCCCCCCCCCCCCCCCCTAGGGCATCCTCTCCACCTTAATAGGCTCCTTGTTATAGTGCTACCCTAGCCAGTACATCCAACCTTTTTGGGTTGGTTCAATTTTGATTGGTATTTTTACATAGTACTGTCTAGAGGATTCGTCTTAAATCAATTTATTATTTTTTGAATATTGTTATGTTTTGCAGTATGTTACCCTTTCAGAATACTACACCACATTGTATGCTTACCCAAAAACAAGTTCTAAAATACCGTTTAGTGAGATATAGCAACTGTCCTTTCCATATCCATAGGTCTTTAGAGCCAGTGCACTAAGTTCCGTGATCTCGCGCGGTCTTCTGACCGTAACGAGATGTTGCGCTCCAATCCTGGGCGGGCTTTTGTGAAGCGCATCACGGTGACGCCTGGCAGAGATCGGATATGAGGTCAGACGCCGCCTCGATCCGGCAGAGCGCGCGCCGAGCTGAAACAAGCCGGCATTTCTGCTACTGCAGGACGCTGCGCTCCCGGAATGTAACCAGGAGAAGTTCAGCCTAATCGTAAGTGTTACTGGGACTTTTTTCTTTGCAGGTACCGTCTCTCCTATATACTCACTCTTAGCAAATGTATATACATGTCTTTACAGGTACAGCACTTCAGGGCTGAGTGAGTACGGAGAGCTACATTCTTAGCACACCCCATGTATCAGGTTGTATATTAACAATATGTGAGTGACATGGGTTCTTGGTGTGCTTCTATTTCAGGTACACAGCAGTAATTCTGAAGGCGCTGGCTGGATCTTGAGAAATATTTGGAGCCCAACACACATGTAGCAAACTAGATATTACTAAAGACTCTGTTTGGCTGCAAAATAGAAGGTGTTTTGGCATGTGATACCCCCTGTAAAAATTCCCCTGAGGAAGGCGCTACACCAATAGGGGCACCAGAAACGCGTTGGGAATAGTGTGGGTTCAATAGGGGTTCTACTCTCCTGGGATAATCTAGGAGATAACCTATGATATTAACAGTGTCTTTCTACTAAACAGTGTCGCATTGGTGGCACTGTACCCAGCTGATCAAACTACTCATCACTATCACGTGATTTTAAATTTTATCAGGACATTAATAAATGTTAAGTTTTATTGAGCACCTCCCCTACCACTATTTTTCTTCTCACATAGTGATATACCTTTGTTTATATTGCGGGGAGTACCACCTAGTGGGCCAGTACCAGGCAATATTATCAATTGGTACACATTATATAACTTTCTGTCACCAGTTGGTTAAAAAAATATATGTTTTACAGCGGAGTACCCCTTTAAACTAAACTCAAGGTCTGACTTCGCTTGCTCGCTGCTTCAGGGGCTCATAACATGTATTTTTTTCCTTGAAACCATATCACATAAAAAATCAGCACGTCTGATGTTCAGTAAAAACAACTTCATCCCAATGACTTTACCAACATTTGTCATTCCACGTGGAAATTTTTTTTTTTTTTGAGAATGTTCTTGTACCTCAGAGAGTCATTTTAACCTCTGGACCCCACAGCAGCTGCTATAGCTATTGTTACACCATTGCTTGGTGTTTGTTCTGCCTTACACATGATTGCATTAAAGCTGTCATTGCAAGACAGTATGTTGTTTGTGATAAAGAGAGTATCAGAGAGTGAAAAATGCTAAACAATCTTTCAGTTGCATGCATGTTTTACATGTGGATTTTCCAAATCTTAATGCATAGTTAGCCTAGAGGCTACATATAATTATTTTTTCCATATCTGTGCTCATGGTTTTCTATAGGAACTCTTTACCTTAAACATATTGAGAAATAAATATGTTTAGTATAAAACTGCCCAAGTTCTCATCAAGATAAGTTGAAACATTAGTAAGGCCATGAATTCAGTACCTGCATTTACCCCACAACTTTCCCTAATGCACAGAGATAATAGAAAAAGGGATGTCATAGTACACACAGTGATCCTGCAGCGTAAAGATCATGCACATGGTAAAGAACATAGTGAAAGAATTCTAGAATCCTACACACAATAATGTTGAATGTAAAAGTGATATCATAGCACATGAATAATATGCACAAAAATGATGGCATAAATATAATCACGATAAGAAAGAAAGCACACAATTAGGCAATTAGGTCATAGTGCAGTTATAATAGGCCCAATGTTGTCAGCGTACAGCGTAGAAAAATAATGCACACAGCAGAATAACCATAGCAAAACTTTCCATGCCCTTCCCTTTGTACTTATCACTTCACGGCATCTTCGTTGATCTGACCCATAGAAGATACTGTACCTGATACCCTAATAGTTACAGGCAGTGGAAGGATCTGAGTTTTGCTTAGTCTCCATTTCAGACAGTCCTTTTCTAACATTCTCTGGTTAACACTCTTAATTTAATAAAAATTGTATTTAAATAAGACTATCACCCCAAGATATATAACTTACTAATATAGTGTTATCGCAAATTGTACTGCCTTCAGCATGTTTTTGCACCCCATTCATTCTTCACCCCATTTAGAGTGGTGTTGTCTCTAGTTCGCTGGCTTCTCTTTCTCTACCAAGACAACACATCATCGTTTGCTGTCTAAGAAGGCTTAGCTGTATCTTGTCTCCGAGCTCTAGCACCACCCGCTGAGTGAAGTCTCCATTGCTGACCAGCCCCTACAGCCTCCGTCACCATATGATTATTATATTATATATCATGCAGAGAAGAATGAATCGGAGCACTCACCCAGTAGAAGTATGCAAAAAGTATGGTTGGTCTCTCCCCTTCTGAAGTTTATCCCCACATATCTCCGAGATACCGGAGATTTAATTTCAGCACTGAATCAATTTGAATGGCATAATGATTATAAGCTTGCTTCCATTGATGTGGAAAGTTTGTTCACTCGAATTCCTTGGTCTGCCGGAACCCAAGCTATGGGTGAATTTCTATCAAGCACAAACAAATCTGAAAAATTTATAGAATTTGTTACAGAAGCGGTCCATTTAATTTTATCGAATAATGTATTTCAGTATAACGATCAATGGTATAGACAGATTAGCGGAACTGCTATGGGGACGCCCATCTCTTGCAGTTTCGCTAATATATTCCTTGCCATATTTGAAAGAAATTACATATTTTCTCCAGACAATCCCCATATTGCACACGTCAAAGCAATCTGGAGATTTGTTGACGACGTGTTTGTAATATGGAGTGGTGATGAAAATGAATTCCAGGGTTTTGTTGACTATCTCAATCAGGCCAATACAGTGAATATGGCTTTCACGTCTCAGTTTGGCAACAAAACATTGGAATTCTTAGATGTCCAACTGAATATTATCGACAATAAAATTGTCACATCTGGATACAGGAAATTAATATCTAAAAACTCCCTATTACATTACAAATCATCACATCCTCCACAGACTAGAGATAGCATACCTTATAGTCAAATGATCAGATTGAAACGCATCAATAATGACTATAATATTTATCAAGAACAGGTAGAGGATTTATGTAAAAGATTAAGAAGGAGGGGGTACCCTCAACATATTCTTGAAGAAGCTAAACAGAGAGCTGAGTTGGTCTCCCGGGTTGACTTACTCAAACCAAAAGTCAAAATGAAAAACAAAAAACAAAATCAAGACCGATTCATATTTGCGTTTAATAATACCCCTATGAATTCAGCTGTTAGACGAGCTATACACCAAAATTGGTACATACTTCAACATGATAATGAATTAAAAGATTCCACAAAAAATAAACCAATAATTACCTACAAAAGGAATAAAACAATTCACGATTATTTAAAGATGAAAAGTAATAAAAAAAAGTCAAGTAAAGAAAAATTGGTTATCTGCATCTATTCCAGTAGGCAATTATTCATGCGGTAATTGCCCATTTTGTCCTCTAAATAGTAAAGCAAAAGAAATAAAATTGGGAGGTGAAACAGTTAATATTAAGCAATTCCTTACGTGCCGATCAAATTTCGTGGTATATACTATATTTTGCGAGTGTGGCCTATTTTATATAGGCAAAACTATTCGCCCCCTATACCACCGCATTCGCGAACATGTTAAATCCATAACTAGTGGTATAGGAGCCACGAGATTAACCGACCATGTAAGGACTGTTCACACCGGCAATCCGAAAGCATTGCGTTTTGCAGCCCTTGAAAGAGTTAATCAGTCCAGAAGGGGAGGTAATAGACACCGACAGCTTCTCATTAGGGAAGCAAGGTGGATAGCTAAACTAAATGCTACGGGCCCGATTGGGTTAAATGACAGATCTGAAGTTGTTCTGTAAATCGTTTAAAAGAAGCATGTTTTTTACATTTGTATTTATTGCTATCATACCTATCCCTGTTATATCGGATTCACATGCATGTTTTAGAGTTGTTTTTAATCTACCTTATGCTTTGTTACCTTGTCTTTCCTGTGTTTGGTTTGTTTACACCCTTTGCCATGGTAACAAGCTTCAGGTGTTATATAACACTTACTGCACGGAAGCACACTAGTGGCCTGATGAAGCGCGAACACGGTCCGTTTGCCCAACCCCCCACGCCAATCCTCTCTCCTGCACTGTGTTTGTTACCTGCTCCAATTTTGAATAAAGCCTAAAGATTTTGCATACTTCTACTGGGTGAGTGCTCCGATTCATTCTTCTCTGCATGCTATTGCCAATGTCATATATCAGTTTGTGCAGCACCACCCTTAGCTTTACACGAGGAGTTCAGGATATTCACAGCTGTTGCAGTGGGCATTTGAATCGAGGAATTCCAGCGGTGCCAAGGTGCTTTCTCTCTCACATGTTGCATTATATTATATTATATATATTGGGGCATTTAGGGAAGAATGAGGTGTGTTTATGATATACTTATGTGGTAGCCCTTGGGGGTGTATGGTAGGGATGGTAGGATGTTGGTATATGAGGGGGTAATATTAATCCAGTCACTCGTGACACCAGGTTGAGGGCTGGTATGCTGACTCTATGTTCCGGCCTATCGCCGCCCTTCCCAGAAGCGATAGGTGCAATGAAATTACTGAAGGTCCACAAGCAGATTTAACTTGAACTTCAATAACTTTACTGCAGTGCTTGCAATATCCAATACGTAATAACAGTCTCTTAATACAGTTCTTTGGTTGCTTAGCGATTGGTAGAAGTTGCGGACCTTGCATAAGACCTATAGTCTCTGAATTTAGGGAATGATGTGCAGATCCGTCCGGATTTAGGGGAAATATTGAGTCCGGTGATGCTGCAGAGTGCTTAGGGGATGACACACTCTATAATTTATATCGTTTAGCCGTTGCCGCAAGGCTCAGGCCTAACTCACTGCGATTACTGCAATACAGGTCCTTCTCTGATGAAAGCCAGGAGCAAGAGAGAGATAAGATGGCCGCCGCTCCCTTATATGGGCAGGGGGCGTGGCGATTTTGATTGGTCCGAACGTCTGCCACTCACTTTACATGGTGAGATGTGATTGCTTACGTCACAGGCTCTATGTACACTGTAGAACCAAAACGAGGCTACAGACACCAGAACGAGGCCTGGAACGCATCCAGAGTGAGGCTTGGAACGCATCACATGACCCGAAGGCCCTGCAATGCCATAGAAACAAGCAATTAACCATTTACATGCAGAAATAACACTATATACATTATTTTATAGATAAATTAATAATCTATACACTATAATGGAGGCGACTAGGGGCGAACTGACCAATAAAGACTACTAAGTCCTAGGGACTCTGTCTATGGGGACCCACAGATAAAACAAGTACTGTGTGAAATGCGGTACTGGGACACCACACTTACATTTGTTGAGCATTTGAGGAGCAGACAGGGAATGAACGCAGCAGGTGAAAGGTGCTACAACATCTCTGGTAGAGGAAGTAGGAGAAGTTATGTGGGAGGGTGTTAGGACTGTGATGAAAAACTGTGGGAAAGCAATGCATTCTGGGATTTGTAGTAGTGAACAACTGTTCAACCAGGAAGAACAACAAAAACATACGGGACTAAGAACCCCAAAACAAATGTATGATGGTTTCAAAACTGGCGCAGACATGCAAGCGATGCTATGTGCATCTACAGAATTTTTATCTTTTTTTTACCTTTTATCTTTTTTCCATTGCATTGTGCTGTTGTTACAGTGGTCCCTCAAGTTACAATATTAATTGGTTCCAGGGCGACCATTGTATGTTGAGACCATTACTCTATGGAAACCTGGTAATTGGTTCTGAAGTCACCAAAATGTCATCCAAAAATAGTGAGAATTAAAGAAAAATAAGTAGATAACTAATATAGATAAAGCAAATCCCTTCATACAAAAGTAAGAAAGATCAGTCTATGTCAGTGTTTCCCAAGCAGGGAGCCCCCAGCAGTTGCAAAACTACAACTCCCAGCATGCCCGGACAGCCAAAGGCTGTCCGGGCATGCTGGGAGTTGTAGTTTTGCAACTGCTGGGGGCACCCTGCTTGGGAAACACTGGTCTATGTAGAGGACAGGATCTTCTTCAGGGTCTTGTACAGTGCACGCAGTGTCCTAAAAAAGTAGCATGGAGCCGCCCTCACTTGGTGTCCAAAGAAGCAGGTAACCCTGGTACAGGTAAACTGTACAGAACATGTAATACCTCCCTGTACTGTAGGGGGCGCTACCAGACATCAGTCAGTGCATACGCTTCAGTAATACAGGTGTTTTACCAGTAAATTGCCCATTCTGATTGGTCAGTTCTTCCAGCCATTGACATTATTCACAGATCTGGACTGTCTGTAGCATTGTATGTTGAGTCTGGTTTCAAGTTAAAATGGTCCAGAAAAGACCATTGTATGTTAAAACTATTGTATGTTGAGGCCATTGTAAGTAGAGGGATCACTGTATTACATTATATTATATTTCAACTAGAGGCAATTGTATTTCTACAATCCCAGGTTTCCGACGGTCTCCACATAGTTCACAAGGACTGCTAAACTTCCAGCTGGTTTCCCAGTGTGTGTCACTTACTTGGTCCCACGGGGCAATTTCCCCCAAGGTAGCAACTGCTGGTTGTAATGACTGTTTGTCTTCTCTTTTCCTCTGTATAAGAGCATTTGTCACAATTACACTTGTGGTCTCTGTTGGCATTTCCTAGCAGGGATCGATAGTGTAGCAATTTCTAATGCTGTCTCTGTGCCTTTTCTTCTGCAGCTTTTTACTTTCATGCTGCTAATGTTTAAGAAGTCTCGGGATATTAAATATCGGCTGCAGGAATTCTTGGTGACATTTAAAATAGAAAAGAGTGATGATTAGCCCGGCCAGATACAGATTTATGTAATGAAGTGACATTCAAATATATAAGCCTGAGCATGCCCATCTATCACTGTGTAGTGTAGAAAGAAATAATGCTTTCTCTTTTCAAGTTGAATGCTAACATTTATCTGACTACAAATTGGATGATCACACATCCATTACATGACATACAAATTGTATATAAGTAATAAGTATATGGAGGATGTGCTTGGCAGAGATACCTGCAGAATCAGGTTTCTCTTATTCATACTCAAATATAGTAACGGAAAAAAAGGATCCCTTCAGGTCGGTGCTCCCCACAGTATCCGAGCAAGGAAATAGTCATCTCAGGAGCAGTGTTTCTTTAATTATAATAATTTATTGTTTTACATGTTTCAAGGGTAATGCTACCCTCTTCTTCTTGATAGACCTGATGAAGAGGTCAGCATCACCAGCGATACGCATTGTCTGTTTGTATGTATGTTTGCCATACATACACTGCTCCCAAGACTAATTCCTTGCTTGGACACCGTGGTAAGTGCTGACCTGAGGGCATCCTTTTATCCCTTGTTACATTGTCTCTACCCCGTTTCGGCCCTGGTTTATGATCTGATGCCGACTTATCCCACAAACTTTGGTCAAAGACACATTGATAGGCTTCAAATGGTATGGTGCCCCCGAGACAACATCTCCAGGTGAGCATTGGATAATGGCAATTAGTATGCCCCCTTGTTTTCCTTTTTTCTTTTTCTACATATATAATTTTCAAATATGATACCCAGGGGCATGGGATGGTAGGAGTAACAAGAAACATTTGCACAAAACCTTGACATTGCTATGTACAGTGACATTATTGAGGCACATCTGCTGGGGACTTTAATATGGTGGTGGCGTTGGACAGAGAGCAAATGGAGGTATGATTTTAGATTTTTTTTTTCTATTTCTCCTACCATATTTTGCCCCTGCACAATTTTTATAACACCCCATTATCTCATTCCTTCCCTCCTAAGTGGAACAGCAGGACAGTCCTTAGTGCACAGTGTTGTACATTTACTGCACTCACGTAACTACCACCATGCAAAAAAGTCATAGCCAGCTCCGATCCAGGCCACCTAACTCCCTTAAAGGGGTGCACCGCTGTAAAAAAAAAAGTAAATTAACTGGTGTCAGAACGTTAAACAGATTTGTCAATTATTTTTAAGTACCTTCAAGTACTTATCAGCTGCTGTATACTACAGAGAAAGTTATTTTCTTTGTGAATTTCCTTTCTGTCTGACCACAGTGCTCTCTGCTGACACCTCTGTTCAGGTCAGGAACTGTCCAGAGCAGGATAGGCTTGCTATGGGGATTGGCTCCTACTCTGGACAGCTCCTAAAATGGACAGAGGTGTCAGCAGAGAGCACTGTGGTCAGACAGAAAGGAAATCCAAAAAGAAAAGAACTTCTGGAGCATACAACAGCTGATAATTAATGGAAGGATTAAAGGGGTATTCCAGGAAAAAAACTTTTTTATATATATCAACTGGTTCCAGAAAGTTAAACAGATTTGTAAATTATTTCTATTAAAAAATCTTAATCCTTTCAGTACTTATGAGTTTCTGAAGTTAAGGTTGTTCTTTTCTGTCTAAGTAATCTCTGATGACACGTGTCTCGGGAAACACCCAGTTTAGAAGCAAATTCCCATAGCAAACCTCTTCTAAACTGGGCGGTTCCCGAGACACGTGTCATCAGAGATTACTTAGACAGAAAAGAACAACCTAAACTTCAGAAGCTCATAAGTACTGAAAGGATTAAGATTTTTTAATAGAAGTAATTTACAAATCTGTTTAACTTTCTGGAGCCAGTTGATATATATATAAAAAACTGGATAACCCCTTTAAGATTTTTAAATAGAAGTATTTTACAAATCTGTTTAACTTTCTGGCAACAGTTGATTTAAAATTTTTTTTTTCCAGTGGAGTACCCCTTTAATGCAGCAGTGAATAGCAATAATAGTATCTCGGTGGTTGACAGATAAGAGGGCTCTCATTGTACTCATTCCTGGCCACCAGAGGCCAAATAATGTGAAGGTAAAGAAAACATAGGCAGCACTTGTAGTTCGATATGATAGCTGCAAAGGTTTAGGTTCCTTTGCCTCTCTATAACAAACAGATCAACTTCAGTGGTTGTGTAAAACTCGACACAACACTGTGTACCGCTTATAAAGCAGTTATGTGCCCAATGGTCACTGCTCTGATGGTACAGTGGTAAAGGTTCGGCAGTGGTGTCACCTGGACCAAAGCCCAAACCTAAAGGATGCATCAGTGGAAAAGTGATATTAAATAACCCAAAGTGGCTTTGTTTAGAAAATGCAGGATCTCTGGATTTGGCATGTATGGGAGCCTTGTAGACCCTGCTAGTGGGACTAAACAAGCTCCATCCACAGAAGAATAATAAAAAAATAAACTATGTCTCCCAAAAGATGCACCACAAAAACAAAAGATTTTTTTTCCCAGGGAAAACCTAACATAACAGGTTTTCGCATATCAAAAGCATAGGTTATAACGGTTTGATCGTTGGGGTCCAACTACTGGGACCCTCAATAATCATCAGAAGTGTTCTGAGTGCACCCAGGTTTAAATGAAATGTGTGAAATGTGCATTACTGTTCCATTCAAACGTTATGGGACTACCAAATGTAGGTGTGGGTAGGTATCGTCTGGCACCCTACATGGATCACTCTCCTTGCTAATGCAGGATTTTGCTAACTTTGTGTTTTGCTTTTTATTTGCTGCATGCTGTCTTTACATACTGTATACATCCTGTATCCATGTCTTATGGGTCCTTCATGCTTATCTTCTGTTTGTGTTCTGGTGTTTTTAATATTGTGTCCTATTTTATATATGTATTTGTAGCAATAAAGTTATATTTGCCTGTGATTTGTATAGTGCACAATTTTTTGGTTCTAATTTCGGTGTTGACTACCAAATGTTACCAAATCTTGTGCATGGCTATCCTACACAATCCCTTTGAGTTTGAATGGAACAGCAGGAAACCTACTCAATAGCTACTTTATTTAAATAGGTGTATTTAGGACCCTTTTTTTTTGTGATCTGTAGGTGTTCCAGCAGTCGGAACCCCACCGATCATCTACCTATTTTGTGGATATTGCAGGTTATATACATTTTAATCTTTTTATAGTGAAAGTAGAAAGACACAAAAAAGTTGCAATAAAACATTTAGATTTGGCATCACCATAAATGTATAACATGTCTTTCATTAACCCCTTAAAGGAAATGTCCGGTGCTCACTTATCTTATTTTATCCGTTCCGAGCTGAAAAATAAAAGAAAACCTCCCCCGGTGCTTCGGTACAGGTGTTCAGTCCCCGGGCTGTATTCTTCTTACTTCCTGTTAACCCGGCACGTCACACGGAGCTTCAACCTATCACCGGCCGCAGCGATGTCCCGCCTCGGCCAGTGATGGGCTGAAGCTCCGTGTGACGTGCCGGGCTAACAGGAAGTAAGAAGAATACAGCCCAGGGACCGAACGCCTGTACCGGAGCACCGGGGGAGCGTAGGCAGGCAAGAGAAAGCTTTTTTTTTTTTTTTGCAGCCCGGAACGGATACAATAAGAAAAGTGAGCACCGGACATGTCCTTTAAGGACCCAGCCATTTTTTGCACATCTGACCACTGTTACTTTAACCCCTTAAGGACTCAGCCCATTTTGGCCTTAAGGACTCAGACAATTTAATTTTTACGTTTTCATTTTTTCCTCCTCGCCTTCTAAAAATCATAACTCTTTTATATTTTCATCCACAGACTAGTATGAGGGCTTGTTTTTTGCGCGACCAGTTGTCCTTTGTAATGACATCACTCATTATATCATAAAATTTATGGGGCAACCAAAAAACACTATTTTTGTGGGGAAATTAAAACGAAAAACGCAATTTTGCTAATTTTGGAAGGTTTTGTTTTCACGCCGTACAATTTATGGTAAAAATGACATGTGTTCTTTATTCTGAGGGTCAATACGGTTAAAATGATACCCATTATTATATACTTTTATATTATTGTTGCGCTTAAAAAAAATCACAAACTTTTTAACCAAATTAGTACGTTTATAATCCCTTTATTTTGATGACCTCTAACTTTTTTATTTTTCCGTATAAGTGGCGGTATGGGGGCTCATTTTTTGCGCCATGATCTGTACTTTTTTTTGATACCACATTTGCATATAAAAAACTTTTAATACATTTTTTATAATTTTTTTTTAATAAAATGTATTAAAAAAGTAGGAATTTTGGACTTTTTTTTATTTTTTTTCGTTCACGCCGTTCACCGTACGGGATCATTAACATTTTATTTTAATAGTTAGGACACTTACGCACGCGGTGATACCAAATATGTCTATAAAAAAAAATGTTACGCTTTTTGGGGGTAAAATAGGAAAAACGGACGTTTTACTTTTTTAATGGGGGAGGGGATTTTTCCCTTTTTTTTTACTTTTACATTTTTTTACATTTTTTTTTACACTTGAATAGTCCCCATAGGGGACTATTCATAGCAATACCATGATTGCTAATACTGATCTGTTCTATGTATAGGACATAGAACAGATCAGTATTATCGGTCATCTCCTGCTCTGGTCTGCTCGATCACAGACCAGAGCAGGAGACGCCGGGAGCCGCACGGAGGAAGGAGAGGGGACCTCCGTGCGGCGTTATGAATGATCGGATCCCCGCAGCAGCGCTGCGGGCGATCCGATCGTTCATTTAAATCGCGAACTGCCGCAGATGCCGGGATCTGTATTGATCCCGGCACCTGAGGGGTTAATGGCGGACGCCCGCGAGATCGCGGGCGTCGGCCATTGCCGGCGGGTCCCTGGCTGCGATTAGTACCACTCCACTCCATTGCCGGCGGGTCCCTGGCTGCGATTAGTACCACTCCAAAAAGTTTGTTAACCCTTTAGGTGTTTCCCAGGAATGCTTTGCTGCTAGCAAATTGAAGGAGAAAATTCAAAATCTTCAATTTTTACACTGGTATGTTCTTGTAGACCCAGTTTTTGAATTTTTACATGGGATAAAAGGAGAAAATTTGTAACCCAATTTTTCATGAGTAAGGAAATACCTTATATGTGTATGTCAAGTGCTTTGTGGGTGCAATAGAAGGCTCAGAAGGGAAGGAGCGACAATGGGATTTTGGAGAGTGAGTTTTTCTGAAATGGTTTTTGGGGCGCATGTCACATTTAAGAAGCCCCTATGGTGCCAGAACAGCAAACAAAAAAACACATGGCCTACTACTTTGGAAACTACACTCCTCAAGGAACATAACAAGGGGTCCAGTGGGCCTTTACACCCCAAAGTTGGATGTGTAAATGATTTTTCATTTTTTTTCACTAAAATGCTAGTTGTTCCCTCAAATTTTTACAAGAGGTAATAGGAGAAAATGCCCCCCAAAATTTGTAACCCCATATCCTCTGAGTATGGAAATACCCCATGTGCGGATGTTAAGTGCTCTGCTGGTGCACTGCAATGCTCAGAAGAGAAGGAGTCCCATTTGGATTTTGGAAAGCAAATTTTGCGGAAATGGTTTTTGGGGGGCATGTCGCATTTAGGAAGACCCTATGGTGCCAGAACAGCAAAAAAAAACAAAAAACACATGGCATACTATTTTGGAAACTACACCCCACACAGAATGTAACAAGGGGTAGAGTGAGCCTTTACACCCCACAGGTGTTTGACAAATTTCCGCTAAAGTTGGACATGAAAATGAAAAATTTGATTTTTTTCACTAAAAAGCTGATGTTACCCGAAATTTTTCATATTCACAAGGGGTAATAGGAGAAAAAGCCTCCCAAAATTTGTAACCCCATTTCTGAGGAAATACCCCATATGTGGATGTAAGGTGTTCTGCGGGTGAACTACAATGCTCAGAAGAGGAGGAGCGCCATTGAGCTTTAGGAGAGAGAGTTTGATTGGAATAGAAGTCTGGGGCTATGTGCGTTTACAAAGCCCCTCGTGGTGCCGGAACAGTGGACCCCCACATGTGACCCCCATTTTGGAAACTACACCCCTCACAGAATGTAATAAGGGATGTAGTGAGCATTTACACCCCACTGGCATTTGACAGATCTTTGGAACAGTAGGCTGTGCAAATGAAAAATATATATATATTTTTTTTTTCACGGACCACTGTTCCAAAAATCTGTTAGACACCTGTGGGGTGTAAATGCTCACTGTACCCCTTATTAAATTCTGTGAGGGGTTTAGTTTCCAAAATGGGGTCACATGTTGGGGGTCCACTTTTCTGGCACTATGGGGGCTGTAATCACATATGGCCTTCAATTTGGGACACATTCTCTCTCCAAAAGTCCAATGGCGCTCCTTCTCTTCTAAGCATTGTAGTGCACCCGCAGAGCACTTTACATCCACATATGGGGTATGTTCTTACTCAGAAGGAATGGGGTTGCAAATTTTGGGGGGCTTTTTTTTTCCTATTCTTTCTTGTGAAAATGAAAAATGTAGGATAACACCATAATTTTAGTGAAAATATTTTTTTTTTCATTTATACATCCAACTTTAATGAAAATTCGTCAAACATGTGTGGGGTGTTAAGGCTCACTATACCCCTTGTTACATTCCGTGAAAGGTGCAGTTTCCAAAATGTGGTCACATCTTGGTATTTATTGTTTTGCGTTTATGTCAGAACCGCTGTAAAATCAGCCACCCCTGTGCAAATCACCAATTTAGGCCTCAAATGTACATGGTGCGCTCTCACTTCTGAGCCATGTTGTGCACCTGCTGATCCCTTTACACCCACATACGGGGTATTTCCGTACTCAGGAGAAATTGCGTTACAAATTTTGGGGGCCTTTTTTCCTTTTACCACTTGTGAAAATTAATCACTTAAGAACGAAGCCCATTTGGGCCTTAAGGACGCAAACAATTTTATTTTTAAGTTTTCGTTTTTTCCTCCTCGCCTTCAAAAAATCATAACAGACTAGTATGAGGGCTTGTTTTTTGTGCGACCAGTTGTTGTAATGCCATCACTCACTTTACCATAAAATGTATGGCGCAACAAAAATATACTATTTGTGTGGGGAACTTAAAAAGAAAACCGCAATTTTGCAAATTTTGGAAGGTTTCGTTTTCACGCCATACAATTTACGGTAAAAATGACATTCTTTGGCTCAATATGATTAAAATAATACCCAAGAAAATATACTTTTCTATTACTGTTGTGCTTAAAAAAAAAATCAAACTGTTTAACCAGTTATTTTGAAGACTTAACTTTTTAATTTTTCCGTATAAGCGGAGGTATGAGGGCTCATTTTTTGCGCCGTGATCTGTACTTTTTATTGATACCGTATTTGCTTATATAAAACTTTTAATACTTTTTTATAAATTTTTTTGGAATATAATGTTATAAAAAAGCAGCTATTTTGGACTTTGTTTTTTTACGTTGACGCCGTTCACTGTACGGTATCATTAACATTTTATTTTAATAGTTGGGATATTTACGCACGCGGTGATACCAAATATGTATTTTAATTTTTTTTTTTTTTTTTTTTTACACTTTTTTTGGGGGGGGGGGGGGGAAGAATAGGGAAAATGGGAATATTAAAGTTTTTATTGGGGTATTTTCACATTTTTTAACTTTTATTTTTTACTTTTATTTTTACACTTTAATAGTCCCCATAGGTGACTATTTATAGCAATCAATTGATTGCTAATACTGTTCAGTGCTATGTATAGGACACAGCACTGATCAGTATTATCGGTCATCTTCTGCTCTGGTCTGCTCGATCGCAGACCAGAGCAGAAGACCCCGGCAAGGTGTGGGGACCTCCGGCCACCATGCTGGATGATCGGATCGCCGCGGCAGCGCTGCGGGCGAACCGATCATCCATTCAAAGTACCGCGATGCTGCAGATGCCGTGATCTGTATTGATCACAGCATCTGAGGGGTTAATGGCGGACATTCGCTCGATCGCGGATGTCCGCCATTATGGGTGGGTCCCTGGCTGCTATCAACAGCCAGGACCTGCCGCGGTTATGCACAGGACGTAAATGTACGTCCTGGTGGGTTAAGTACCACCTCACCTAAAGGGGTACTCCGGTGAAAACCTTTTTTCTTTTAAATCAACTGGTGGCAGAAAGTTAAACACATTTGTAAATTACTGCTATTAAAAAAATCTTAATCCTTCCTGTACTTATTAGCTGCTGAATACTACAGAGGAATTTCTTTTTTTTTTGGAATGCTCTCTGATGACATCACGAGCACACTGCTCTCTGCTGATGTTATTATAATAATAATAATAACGCTTAGTGGGATTTGAACCCAAGTCCCAGCACTGCAAGGCACTGAGCCACCATGCTGCCCTTAGCATACATCAGCTATGCATGGTAACTAAAATGGACAGAGATATCAGCAGAGAGCACTGTGCTCGTGATGTCATCAGTGTTCCAAAAAGAAAGGAATTTCCTCTGTAGCTTTCAGCTGCTAATAAGTACTGGAAGGATTAAGATTTTTTAATAGAAGTAATTTACAAATATTGTAGCGTATAGATGAGTAGTTTGGCACTGCTAACTTCTGTACCTGAAAGCGAGTGGACACTAAGTCGCAGTAGCGAAGTGTGGATACGGTGGTGCTCGGACTCACGTAGAATATACCATCAGTGCATGAGAAAACAAAGAAAAGTCGGCACTCACTGGATTTACAATTCAGCAGATTTTATTGCACATTACTCACAGCCGTAGTACAATTCTCGGGGAGACGACGGATGGTACAAGGGGGGTACCACAGAGAGGCGACACCTGTGTTTCGCACTTAGTAGTGCTTCAACGGGCCTAACTCTAAGTTACAATACTGAATCCTATGGTTACAAGAAGAAAAATAACCGAAAATTTGCTAAAACCGCAACAGCATCCTATAACGAACAAAAGTCTGAACAGGTCTCTATTCCATCTGCAATTAACATCCCTTTAGAAAAGCCCATACGCGACGTTCAAAGAGAAAAAGTTATAAAGGAACAAAAGAAAAGAAAAGTGAACCCATAGACGACATAGTAACAGCTACTACTAATAACGTAATCAACTTAACTGAAGATGAATTGGATAACAGTACCATCTCACTACTGTCAAGAGGACTAAACTTTTGACTATCAGAAGACTTCAATCCCACAACGTTTGAAATAGATCTGAAACGAGCAATTAGGAACATTAATCTTAAAAAATATTACGCTAACAGACCATCAATAGAGTCTGACTTATACCCAGGAGAATTACCAGTGAGGACTGACAATCTGGGACTTATACCCACGGAGTTCTCCGATCATGAAAAGAAATGTATCGAAATGATGGTCACAGAGTTTGGGACACTGAGTGATGTACCGAGTCCAGATAATTTAACTTATAGGTTTAATAAAGGGAAGAGGTCGACATTCTCACCCCCAGTGGCACCGGGTGGGTGTGTCGACCTATTCCAAAAAGCAGTTCAAAAAGATGTGAAATCTGTCTTATATCCTCTAATAGTTAATAATTTACCTGTTAAAGAACAGGAAGCTCTAATTAAACTCAAGAAAAGGAGTGATATCGTTATAGTTAGAGCGGATAAAGGAGGGAGTGTAGTGGTGGTCTCCAAGACACAGTATAATGAAGAAGCCGAAAGGCAATTGTCAGACCATACCACATACACTCCCCTCTTGAGCGATCCGACTAACAAAATATTAGAGAGCCTGAAAGGTTTCTTGAGTAAATCTGTGTTTGAAGGTATTATCTCGAAAAAAAACGCTGATAAGTTAACTCCTGAATGTCCGTGCCCTGCAAAATGGTATCATCTACCAAAAGTGCACAAGTCACTGAGCCGACCCCCTGGGCGACCTATCGTCACGGGGATCGGCTCAGTGACTGAGCACTTGTCTCAGTATATAGATTTTTTGCTCCGCCCTATTTTGCCCACAATTCCAGCATACATTAAGGACACTAGTCACCTATTATCTATAGTGAATGACTTGCCGTGGGAAGAAGGTTGGAGTTTATGTTCCATTGATGTCACTAGCCTGTACACCCGTATCCCCCACGATGCGGGTGTGCAGGCAGTGACTGAAATTTTGAAAAGAACAGAGAACTCCAAACAGTATATCAAATTTGTACAAGATGTCCTCAGATTCGTCCTACAGAACAGTACCTTTGTATATGAAGGCAGGTGGTATAGACAGGACACCGGGACCCCGATGGGGACACCGGTGTCCTGTACATACGCTAATCTGTATTTAGCTAACCTTGAGAATAATATAGTATATACTACCGCTAATCCATTTATTAAATACATAAGAACTTATGTCCGATTTGTGGACGATATTCTGTTAATATGGTCAGGAACTAAAAACCAATTCTATCAGTTTGTAGATTATCTTAATGATGCTAAGGGATATAATATGGAGTTTACACACCAATATGGCGGTGATACGCTGGAATTCCTAGACATTAAATTGATAGTGAAAAAAGGGAAATTAATAAGTGAAGGTTACAGGAAGGAAGTGGCAAAGAATACGATACTTCACTATCAAAGTTCCCACACACAAGCAGTCAAAAACGGTATTCCATATGGACAGTTTTTACGTTTAAAAAGAAATAACACACAAGATTCAACATATCAAAAACAGGCAACTGAGTTAGAAAGAAGACTAATAGAAAGTAACTACCCAGTAGATCTAATTAAGAAAGGGAGACAAAAAGCAGATGGAAAAAATAGAGAAGAATTGTGCAGAAAAAAACAAAAAAACGCGCCTTTGAATAGGTTCACGTTCACATTTCAGAATTCACCGGTAAATAAAATGATAGAGAGAGCAATTAGGAGGAACTGGTATATACTAGAGACAGATAAAGACCTCAAAGAAATGGCAGGAAAGAAACCATTAATCTCCTATAGGAAAACGAAAACAATAGGAGAAGTATTGAAACGCGCACATAATACACAAAAAGATAAAGAAAAGAAGAGTAAAACTGACTGGTTAACTAGTCACGTACCAATAGGGAATTTTCAATGTAAAAATTGTAATTTTTGTAAATACAATCTTGGCTTGCAAACATTCAGAATAGGTCCAATTACCCATACGGTTAGCGAACTTATTACGTGTAAGACAAAAACCGTGGTTTATGTTATATTCTGCCCATGTGGCTTCTACTATATAGGAAAAACAATCAGACAAATGTGCGCAAGAATTAGAGAGCACTTCTACTCTCTACGCACTAAAAAGGGAGCTCCCAGATTTATTTCCCACGTAGTAGAAGCCCATGGAGGAAGTCACGAATCTTTAAGGTTTGCAGGAATAGAAAAAGTTACTGCACGGCCGGGGCTAAGATCGGACAAAAACCTTCTTAGAAGAGAGACACAATGGATAATTGCTACTGACGCAACGGGAGTCTTAGGGCTTAATGACAAAGTCGATGTCTCAGTTTGCTTCTAAGAATGTTTTTTACGGTACCAGTCCTGACAGTCTGAACAATGAGCTAGATCTAAGTAGGAACAAGCTTAACAAAGCAATCTCCTCCCCTTCTTTTAACGTCACAAGGTGTGTTTGATGGTGATAGGTCCAATTACTAAACTCACCTGTATAAGAAGATGACACGTTCTGGCAAAGAGTTAGGCCCGTTGAAGCACTACTAAGTGCGAAACACAGGTGTCGCCTCTCTGTGGTACCCCCCTTGTACCATCCGTCGTCTCCCCGAGAATTGTACTATGGCTGTGAGTAATGTGCAATAAAATCTGCTGAATTGGAAATCCGGTGAGTGACGACTTTTCTTTGTTTTCTCATGCACTAATTTACAAATCTGTTTAACTTTCTGCCACCAGTTGATTTAAAAGAAAAAAGGTTTTCACCCCTTTAAAAGTATGGGGCAACAATTAGTGTAAAAAAAAATGAAAAAAATTTACACTAACATGCTGGTGTAGAACTCAACTTTACCTTTCCATAAGGGGTAAAAGTAGAAAAAGCCCCCCAAAATTTGTAACACAATTTCTCCCGAGTACAGAAATACCCCATATGTGGCCCTAAACTATTTCCTTGAAATACGATAGGTCTCAAACTCGAGAGAGCACCATGTGCATTTGAGGCCTATTTTGGGGATTTGCATCCGCTACCAAAATACCCTATGGCAGTATTTCCCAAATAGGGTGTCTCAATCTGTTGCAAAACTCCCAGCACGCCTCGACAATCAGTGGCTGTCCGGCAATACTGAGAGCTGTTGTTTTTCAACAGCTGGAGGCTCCGTTTTGGAATCAGTGCTGTACAAGATTTTTTTTTTTTTTTTATTGGGGGGGGGGGGGGGGGGTGAGGGGACTGTGTAGAGGTATATGTAGTGTTTTACTTTTTATTTTGTGCAGTGTAGTGTTTTTAGGGTACATTCACACAGGCAGGGGTTTACAGAGAGTTACTCGCTGGGATTTTGAGCTGCGGCGGAAAATTAGCTGCATCTCAAATTTGCAGCAGAAAACTCGCTGTAAACCGACCCGTGTGAATGTACCCTGTACATTCACATGGGGAGGGCAAACCTCCAGCTGTTGCAAAACAACAACTCCCAGCATGCACTGACAGATCAAACATGTTGGGAGTTGTGGTTATGCAACAGCTGGAGGCACAGTGGTTCCGCAACACAGAGTTTGTTACTTAACTCAGTGTTTTGCAACCAGTGTGCCTCCAGCTGTTGCAAAACTAGAACTCCCAGCATGTACAGTCTCTCAGTGCATGTTGGGAGTTGTATTTTGACACAGCTGGAGGCACACTGGTTGCGAAACACAGAGTTAGGACACAAACTTTGTTTCACAACCAATGTGTCTCTGGAGGCAAACTGATTCAACTCCCAGCATGCCCTTTGGTAGTCTGTGCAGGCTGGGGGTTGTAGTTATGCAACAGCTGGATGCACACTTTTCATAGAAAAAATGTGCCTCCAGCTGTTGCATAACTACAACCCCCAGCATGCACAGACTACCAAAGGGCATGCTGGGAGTTTTAGTTGGAACTCCAGCTGTTGCAAAACTACAACTCCAAGCATGCCCCTTGGCTGTGCATGCTGAGAGTTGTTACTAAGCAACAGCAGGTGGTGAACAGGCTTCACCTCCTGCTGTATCCTGCTGCTGGGAACGCCGCCGCTCCTGCTACCGGGACCGCCGCCGCTCTTGAGGGGACCACCGCCGGACAAGGGAGAGGTAAGAGGCCCCCGCCGGCCCCGATCTCCACTTCGATCGCTGCCCCCATCACCGCCCAGTAGGACAGTGATTGGTCGGTAGTTCTGACTGATCAATCACGTGATCGTGAGGTGGCACCCATGCCACCTCACTCCTGCTGGGTAAGGGTGAATGGGGCTGTCTCGGACAGCCCCCATTCACCCTTCTTTTCCGGGTCATCAGAGACCAGATTGACCAGGAATCGCCGGTCTGAATTGGCCTCTGATTTGCGGTGATCGATGACATGGGGGGGGGGGGTCTCAGTACTCCCCCCAAGGTTTGCACAGGGTGCCTGCTGATATATATCAGCAGTCACCCTGGTCTGGTCCCCGCCCGGCGGTGCGGGGACCGAAATTCCCACGGGCGTACAGGTTAAAAGCACTATGCTAAAAATTTTCCCTGATACATTTTTAAAAGATGCTTACATTTTTTGAAGTGTTCATAAATTTTTAGAACAAACCTGTGATGTCAAACTGCTAACTTCATGTCTAGCTGAAAAACTTGAGGGATTTTGTTTCCAAAATAGGGTACTTTTCTGTGATGTTCCACACATTTCGGCATTCGAACTACTGAGCAAACTTTTAAAACATCCCTATTCACTGTATGTTTCCCACAGCTGAAATTCTACTTGTGTATTTTTCACTGCAGAATTACAAAAACAGAATTTCAGCTGCGGGAAACACACAGCGGATTAGTTTATGTAAATGAACCCTAATACAACAAAGGCCTCAAAACCTACCAGGTGCTCCTATTTTAAAGAGGTACTCCGGTGGAAAATAGTTTTTAAAAATCAACTGGTGCCAGAATTGCAAATTACTTCTATTGAAAAATCTTAATCCTTCCAGTACTTAGCTGTTGTATGCTCCAAAGGAAGTTATTTTCTTTTTGAATTTCTTTTCTGTCTGACCACAGTGCTCTCTGCTGACCTCTGCTGTCCATTTTAGGAACTGTCCAGATTAGGAGCAAATCCCCATAGCAAACCTATCCTGCTCTGGACAGTTCCTGACATGGACAGAGGTGTCAGCAGAGAGCACTGGTCAGACAGAGAAGACATTTTAAAAGAAAAGAACTTCCTCTGTAGTATACAGCAGCTAATAAGTACCGGAAGGATTACGATTTGTAAACAGAAGTAATTTACAAATACGTTTAACTTTCTGCCACCAGTTGATTAAAATAAAAAATAAAAAACATTTCCACTGGGGTACCCCTTTATCCCCTTAACGACCAAGGACGTATATTTACATCCTTGGCC
Organism: Hyla sarda; assembly: GCF_029499605.1. Classification (NCBI taxonomy): domain Eukaryota; kingdom Metazoa; phylum Chordata; class Amphibia; order Anura; family Hylidae; genus Hyla; species Hyla sarda. The sequence goes on along the minus strand of NC_079194.1, from coordinate 275,972,088 downwards.
GGCTCCCGTGATATAACGCGGGCTCACGCGGTGACCCCATGTCATATCGGGTCGGTCCCGGCATGTAACTGAAGCCGGGACCCGGGGCTAATAGCGTGCATCAGCAATCGCGGTGCAGCGCGCTATTAACCCTTTAGATGCGGCGTTCAAAGTTGAACGCAGCATCTAAAAACTAAAGTGAAAGCTTCCCGGCTGCTCAGTGGGGCTGATCGGGACCACCGCAGTGAAAATGCAGTGTCGTGATCAGCTAGGACATGAGCAGAGGTCCTCTTACCTTCCTCGGGCATGTCCCTTCGGTGATTGATTGCTTCAAGTCTGAGATGCAGGCTTGAGCAATCGACCGCCGATAACACTGATCAATGCAAAGCTATGGCTTTGCAGTGAACAGTGTATAAGATCAGTGTGTGCAGTGTTATAGCCCCTTATGGGAGCTAGAACACTAAAAAAAAATGTGTAAAAAAAAAAGTTCATAAATGTCATTTAACCCTTTCCCTAATAAAAGTCCAAATCATCCCCCGTTTCCCATAAAAAAAAAAAACATGTAAATAAATATAAAACATGTGGTATCTCCGCGTGCATAAATGTCCGAACTATAAAAATATCAATTAAACCGCACGGTCAATGCCGTATGCGCAAAAAAAATTCCAAAGTCCAAAATATCGTATTTTTGGTCACTTTTAATATCATGAAAAAATGAATAAGTGATCAAAATGTCCGAAAAAATACAAAAATGGTACCGATAAAAACTTCAGATCACGGCACAAAAAAATTAAGCCCTTATACTGCCCCATATGCAGTAAAATAAAAAAGTTGTAGTGGTCAGAAGATGACAATTTTAAACGTAAATTTTTCTGCATGTAGCTATGATTTTTTACAGAAGTACGACAAAATCAAACCTATATAAGTAGGATATCATTTTAATCGTATGGACCTACAGAATAAAGATAAGGTGTCATTTTACCAAAAAGTGTACTGCGTAGAAATTGAATCCCCCAAAAGTTACAAAATTGCGTTTTTTCTTCAATTTCGTCGCACAGTGATTTTTCTTTTTACGTTTTGCCATCGATTTTTGGGTAAAATGATGTCACTGCAAAGTAGAATTGGTGGCACAAAAAATAAGCCATCATATGGATTTTTAGTTGCAAAATTGAAAGGGAACTGTCCAGAGTAAAAGTAAATCTCCATAGCAAACATATGGTCAGCAGAGAGCACTGTGCTCATGATGTCAGCAGACAGCTCTGTGTTTCAAAAAGAAAATAATTTCCGCTGTAGTATTTAGCAGCTAATAAGTACAGGAAGGATTAAGATTTTTTAATAGAAGTAATTTACAAATCTATTTAACTTTCTGGCAGTAGTTGATTAAAAAAAAAAAAAAAAAGTTTTCACGGGAGTACCCCTTTAACAAACAGTTCATTAACCAGATAAATGGCAGACATGATAAAATGAAGACGACTAGGTATGGAACAGGTATACAGCAGAATCCAAGAGATGCAGGGGATGAACAGAATGGAAAACTAGAAACTTAACTGATTAGTTAACATAGGACACTGTTCACACTGGGACACTGAACAAACTGGACACCCCGCACCACAAAAGGAGTAGCCATTATAATAATGCAGGCACACTCCACCGTGTGATCAGGATGCTGACCCAGTAGGAAACAGAAATACAATACATGAAACAAAAACACCAAACTCTACAATGTAAAGGAAAATTGGTCAGGATACTAGACAGGATATTTCTCAAAATTTAAAACAGGATATATTTCAAGATACAAGACAGGATTAATTCAAAACCAAACTCCACTATGTGGAGGAACAGGACAGGATTCTCACAGTGTGAACACAGACTAAGCAGAACCGACATACATCCTAAAACCAACAAATGTAACAGACAAAAATCTATAATAAACAAGACTATATAACCATGGCTAAAACTTAGACAAAATATCACAAGGTAAATGCTCAAGCAGGCATAGTCAGAGTATAATGCACAGACATCATAGCAGCATTATTGCGCAAACAGACAAAGTGTATAGCCCTAAATAATCAGCAACTAGAATGCAGACTGAGCTGGAGATATATAGGCACACCCGCATTGCAATTGGATGAAAGGATTAACTCATCCACTCCTGGAAAGGAAAACACAGAAATGCATGAAAAACAAGGTCTGAACAGAGCCTAAAACGGAAAAATGCAAAAAACAAATAAACGGACATTACACAAACACAATAAAACACACTGCATGTAAGACTGCATGTGAATAATCGTATATCACACATCTGATGCAACAAACCCCCTCCTAAAAAATATGCAGGCATACACGCTCCAATAATGCACAAGGTCAAATACAATTGATTCAGCTCAGTGTAGACAATAATAAATTCTTATTCAATACTGACATAGGTTAAATTGTGATGTGCCAAGTATACACAATGCGCATATAAATAAGTATGTCACCTAGACAGTACATATTGTAAATATCCAAAGATGTGAGGGTGTAGTGTACTGCCCCATCAATATATAGACTAATATAAGGCTAGGTTTCCACTTTTTTTTTTTTTTACAAAAATGCCAATAAAAACGCCCATTCTGCCGCATGGCGTTTTTTTTGTGAAAAAACGCTGCGGCCAGATGTTAGCTGCAAGTCAATAGTAAACTGCAAAATGCCAAATCCACTTGGCGTTTTTCAGTTTGGCGTTTTTTTAATCCTTTTGGCGTTTTTGGGCTCCTTGGCAGTTTTTAAAAAATGACCTCTTGTTGAGACTTTGGCGTTTTTTGGGGAAAATCTTGGCGTTTTTCTCCCATAGAAGTCTATGGGAGTGAAAAAACACCAAGAAAAACGCCATGTGGGTTTTAAATATGGTGTTTTTTCAGGCGGTTTTTATTCTCTTTTGGACTTTAGCGATCCAAAAAAGTGTTGGAGATACCTTTTTTATTAAAATTTAGTAGGGTACCATTAAAAAATAATAATAAAAAAGATACAGTAGTGATGGGAAAAAATTGTATTTAACGAAATGTATCTTTTTATAACGAAATTTTAATTAATTTTTAAACGGGGATCAATTTATGTGCGCTGGTAGGGCACTAAAAATGTAGCCGACAATAATACAAATGTAGTGTGTGTGTGTGTTTCACTTTTAATTTTTTTTTTTAATTTTTTAGGTAGTACTGCTACTCCAAGCATGGAACACACTGTTCCATGATAGGAGTAGTAGTTACCTGTACTAATTGACAGATCGCCGGGGTCAGTTGCGATCCTCTTTTATATTGTATAGATGCAGCTGCTCTTCTATGGTCCCTTGCACTGATGTATATATACACGTATTCATATTTCCCGCAGAGAGCTGTGATTGGTCAGATGGTTCCAGCCTATCACAGCTCTCTGTGGCATATATGAAAATGTGTATATATACGGCCTTGCAAGGGACCATAGAAGAGCGGCCGCCCGTATCTATACATTATACAAGAGGATCGCAGCGGGTGTCAGGAGGAGTGACACTCGCAGCGATCTGTCTATTAATGCAGGTACTACAGCTCCCAGCAGATTGTGCTCCATGTTGGGAGTCGGAGTACCTGCATAAGGGACAGATCACAGCGGATGTCACTGCTCCTGACACCCCTGCGATCCTTCTGAAGTGACTGTCGGGATGAGCTGTTCTCAAGGCTACAGAGCTGGGAGATCAGCTGATCCTGAGCAGTAGATATACATCGTATACATACTGCCCAGCAAGAACTTACAGTGAGCCTGCAATGTGTATACAGTATACACATTGCTGGCTCACTTAACCCCTTGCTGAGCTGTGCGCTAAGCCAGCCCGGCAAGGAAAGAGTTAACTTACACTGCTGGACAGTGTAGGTTAACCCTTTGGGTGGTATACACTATATACAGCTATCTATAGATAGCTGTATATAGTGTATACAGAAGATGGAGAAGTCCCCTTACCTCCGTCCAGTCCCCGCATGTCCGTGTAGCTCCGCCCCTAGTGATGGCATCATTTGAGGCGGAGCTACAGACACGATCCAGGCTGGCAAGGGTATAATGCTCTGTTAACATTGTCCAGTGCCAGTTAACATTGTCCAGTCTACCAGTGCCAGTGTCTACCCAGACAGGGAGACTCCAGCTGTTGCTAAACTACAACCCCCCAGCATGCCCAGACAGCCAAAGGCTGTCTGGGCATGCCGGAAGTTGTAGTTTTGCACCAATTGGAGGCTCCCTGTTTAGGTAGACATTGCATTTTGGGCGCTTTTCCCTGCAGAGAGCGCAGAAAATGTTTTTTTCTTTTTTCTCGTTTCAGATCCATATATGCAGAGGATTATGACGGATTCGATGGATTACCACGGATGAACGGGATTTTTTATATTTTAATAAAATGGTTAACGAGGGCTGTGGGGGAGTGTTTTTTAAAATAAAATAATTTTTCCAATGTGTTGTGTTTTCTTTTTTATTGAATATTCAGGCTTAGTTAATAGACAGAATCCATTACTAAGTCAGGGCTTAGCGTTAGCCCCAAAATCAGCTAGCGCTAACCCCCAATTATTACCCTGGTACCCACCACCACAGGGGTGCCAGGAAGAGTCGGTACCAACAGGCCCGGAGCGTCGGGCCTGTTGGTACCGGCTCTTCCTGGCACCCATGTGGCGGTGGGTACCAGGGTAATAATTGGGGGTTAGCGCCAGCTGTTTTTGGGGCTAATGCTAAGCCCCGGCTTAGTAATGGATTCTGTCTATTAGACAGCCTCCATAACTAAGCCTGAATATTCAATTAAAAAAAGACACAACACATTGGAAAACATTTTTTTTTATTTTAAAAAACACTCCCCCACAGCCCCCACTAACCATTTTATTAAAATTTAAAAAATAAGGTTCATCCGTCGTAATCCATCAAATCCATCGCAATCCTCTGCATACACGGATCTGAAACGAGAAGAAAAGAAAACCACAAAAAAAAATAGGTTAGGAAATTTTTTGCACTCTCTGCAGGGGAGAGCGCCCATAATGCAATGTCTACCTAAACAGTGAGCCTCCAATTGGAGCAAAACTACAACTCCCAGCATGCCCAGACAGCCTTTGTAGTTTAGCAACAGCTGGAGTCTCCCTGTCTAGGTAGACACTGGCAGAAGGGTCTGTTCCCATTATCCAAAACGGACAATGTGAACAGAGCTTCAGACTAGCCTGAATACGTCTGTAGCTCCGCCCCTAATGACGTCATCACTAGGGGGCAGAGCTTCATGGACCGGCGGTGACAGAAACGAGGGAGGTAAGTGGACCTCCTGTTCTGTATACACTATATACAGCTATCTATAGATAGCTGTATATTCTGTATACCGCCCAAAGGGGCTATAGGAGCAGGGAGTCCTGTCAGTATAGTGACGGGATTATCGGCTCCTATATAGTATACACGGGTACACTATGCCCCCTGTATACTATACGGCCGGGGAAGGTGAGTAGTGATGCTATACATCCCTCCTCACCTCCTTACTCTCCATGGACCGATGCCTGATGAAGCCGCCCAGGTGCAGTGAAACACGTTGCATTGTGGGTAAATTCCAATAAACCTGCTGTTTTTACCTTACGCTTCTGGTCCTGGTCAGCGCCGCACAAGCCCTCTCTTCCTTGGAAGTCTCTGTTCTCTCCATGGACCGGGCGCTCAGCATCCCGGTAGAAGGCAGTGAAAAAATTGCAACAGCGAACAAATTTGGCTGTTTCCATACACCAGGGAAAACGCCAGAAAAACTGACAAAACTCAGGAAAAACCTGTGGCAGTTTTTCTGGCATTTTTGCTAGCGTTTTTTTTAGGTGTACAAAAAAAAAACAAGTGGAAACCTAGCCAAATAAAACACTATTGAATAATTGAATAGCAAAAGTAATGCAAATAACTGGTGGATGTAGTCTCTAAAATATCAAAAGGTTTTAAAATGTAGTAATACCCACGTCTTGGCATTGATAAGGTAGGAAGAGGCAGTACAATGTCATATATATATATAAAACGCATCTTAGGATATTTACACAATTATTTATATGCTCATTGTTTTTGCTTTGTATATTACACTTTACCTTATTTCAGTATTTGTAAATTTATTTTTACCAAAACTGAGCTGTATTGGTGTATTGTTAGGCTATTGTATAGCAGCTTATATTTAAGAAGGTGTTTTTATTTATTTTTATGCCATATACTATAATTAACATGTAGTCTTAAACTGAATAAAGTTATATCATGTGTTTGTGTACCGTAAGTCTTCTTTTTTTTTTTTTGTATGTTTTAACAAAATAAAATATTGTTTTTGTGTATTGTTTTTGTGTTCTTGAGTATTGTGTATTGTGTTTGTGTATTGGTTTTGCATTACCACATAAGATTATTTAAAAAATCTGGTTGTGTTTTTTTAAAGTCCAAAGTAGGTTTTGTAGTCACCAAGCTATGGTAAGCAAAAATACAGCCGCTGCAGATCACATTGAAACGGCACAATATCATCAATATCATTTTAGAGCCTCATACCTTCCTTTAGGTCCATTAGGTGCAGTGCAGGCAATTGCACGTGAGTGGGAATGCATACACTGCACTGCGTTAATCACTATATTCGCCAGGCTGGCCACTTTCCCACGTGGCCTAGTTAATGTACAATGAGTGGTAAGGCACAATGTACTGTGTGCACTGCCACTTGCTACAGTACTCTACCTACAGGAGCAGGGAGACGATAGATGGAAGTTCCTGCTTCTGTATGCACTGTCCATGGGGAAAAACAGAGTAAGACGCAGACAGCTTTATTAACAGCAGCATTTAAATGGTTAAAAAACAATCAACATGCCCCTGTTGCCATGACAATTGGTGGACACCCCATGATTGATTTAGGGATGGCTAACTGAGGCTGAAAGAGATGAGCACACAACTCCTTACTGCTTAGATGCAGCTGTCCCTTTTGTCTGTGGCCATATTTGAATTTGCGATATTTTGAGAATATATGGATGAATATTCGTCCTATGTTCGCGAAATTCGCCTATTCGCTATGTTCATTCACTTTTTTTTTCCAATGTGAAAATGGCAATGAAATTCTTATAGTGCACATGAGTGATTTTGGGGGAGATTTATCAAAACCTGTCCAGAGCAAAAGTTGCCCAGTTACCCATAGCAACCAATCAGATCACTTTTCTTTTTTAACAAGGCCTGTGCACAATGAAAGAAGCGATCTGATTGGTTGCTATGGGCAACTAGGCAACTTTTCCTTTGCACAGGTTTTGATAAATCTCCCCCTATATCTTTCAACTAACTAACACTATACCTTACACTAGACCCTATCTGCTAAACTAACCTACCCACCCTATGTAACACTAACTATGAATTCAGTATATAATTTGATTTGCTTTAAAAAAAAAAAAAGCACAGCACAGCACAGACAGTGTTCAATCTCCTCTAACAACCACATGAAACTGCAAAAAAACACTGCTGGGAGGAATCTTATATAGTGAAGGGGTGGGCAACTTCCCTATTGGTTGCTATGGATGTTGCTAACCATTTAGGCTAAGTTTCTACTTTTTTGGGGGGGAAAAACACCAAGAAAAACACCAATTCTGCCACATGGCGTTTTTTCTGCCAAAAAACGCTGCAGCCAGATGTTAGCTGTAAATCAATAAGAAATCGCAAAATTCTTATTACACTTTTTTCACTTTCGTTCTTCACTTTTGGCATTTTTTCACTTTTTTTTTGTGTTTTCAAGCTCCTTGGCGGTTTTCCAAAATTGCAGCATGTTGAGCCACTGGCTATTTTTTTGTCAAAATCGTAGAGTTTTGCTCCCATAGAAGCCTATGGGAGTGAAAAAACGCCAAGAAAACAATATGTGGGTTTTAACTTTTTTATTCTTTTTTGGACTTTAACGATCCAAAAAAGTGATGGAGATACCTTTTTTAATAACATTTCGTAGGGTACCATTAAAATAAAATAAAAAGATACAATAGTGAAGGAAAAAATGTTGTCTAACAAAATTGATCTTTTTTATAAAAAAAATTTTATTCATTTTTAAATCAGGGATCAATGTATGTGGGCGGGTGGGGACCTAAAAATGTAGTGTGTGTGTGTTTTTCACTTTTTTCTTTATTGTTTTTTTTTTTTTTTTCAGGTAGTACTTTTACTCCCAGCATGGAACACACTGTTCCATGATGGGAGTAGTAATATCTGTGCTAATAGACAGATCGCCGAGTTGCGATCCTCCTGTATAATGTATAGATGCGGCCAGCCGCTCTTCTATGGTCCCCTGCACTGATGTCTATATACACCTATTCATATTTCCCGCAGAGAGCTGTGATTGGCCAGATGGTTCCAGCCAATCACAGCTCTCTGTGGGAAATAGAAATATGTGTATATATACGTCAGTGCAGGGGGATCTATACATTATACAGGAGGATCACAACGGGTGCCAGTAGTGACATCTACTGTGATCTTTCCTTAACTGCAAGTACTACTACTCCCAACATGGAGCACACTCTGCTCAATGCTGGGAGCTGTAGTACCTGCATTAATAGACAGATCGCAGTGGGTGTCAGAAATTACACTTGCTGCGATCTGTCTATTAATGCAGGTACTACAGCTCCCTTCATGGAGCAGAGTGTGCTTCATGATGGGAGTAGTAGTATTTGCAGGTAAGAACAGATCACAGCGGGTATCACTACTGACACCTGCTGCGATTGTCCTGTCTATAGCAGAGATGGAGCGGCTTTCTCCTGCCCTCGCATCTCTGCACTATACTCCGGCCACTCACTCATTCATATTTCGCTCAGAGCTGTGATTGGCTGCAACCATCCGGCCAATTACCACTCTGGGCAGAAAATATGAATCAGTGATGTTCGGCCGGAGTATAGCGGCCGGAGTATAGTGCAGAGATGTGTGCGCTGTATAGAGCCACTCCACATCTCGGCTATATTATGGAGGATCGCATCAGGCGATATGTCAATTAGTACAGGTACTACTACTCCCATCATGGAACAGTGTGTTCCAGGCTGGGAGTAGTAGTCCTACCTTAAAAATAAAAGTGAAACACACACACTTTATTAAATAATTAACATTTTGTTATAAAATATATAAATTTTGTTAAATAAAAAATTATTTTTTTATTTTATTTTTTGATACCCAACAAATTTTGGGTACCAAAAAAAAACTACCAATGTGCAATTTCCACACAGATGAAAAAACACCAGAAAAAACACCAGACACAGGAAATTGCACTGGCATTTTTTCTTGCGTTTTTTTCAACCTAAAAAAACGCAGGACAAAAACCCAAGTAGTAACTTAGCCTGACAACTGTATTTGCATAATTCTCATTGGCCCACAAGCTAAAAGAAGGGAGGGATCAGTGTCCTCCGGAAGTGACGATATTTGCATATGCTAAATATTCGCGCTCCATACCGACTCACACAGTAAATAATATTGGAGCCTTCTTTGGACCATAAGCTGGAAGCAGGGAGGGATGATCACTTTTTTTTTTTTACACAGTACACATCATTATTGTGAAGTGTACTGTGAAGAAAAAAAACGAATATTCGTCATTACGAATACATAGCGCTATATTCTCAATATATTAACGTAATTGTAAAGTGCCAATATTCGCTGTTAAATATCGCATTTCGAATATTCGCGTTCAGCACTATCTGTGGCATCTATGGGATCTGAATTATCTCTCATCCCGGCTACTGATAGTACGCAGCACTTGCTTTGTATGGCCCCTAGACCTGCTCCATACTTTCCCAGTACACATCTGACATACGTGTATGTTGGCAAGTGGTTAAACCATTCTATTCTATTATTCTGGTTTTGTTTTTGACAACTTTTTGAATATAAGGAGCAGGTTCTGGAGCTGATCTTACTTCATATCTGAGAATCTGTAGGGGAGAAAAAATGGAGAGACCGATACCGGCGCCTGGTGTATTACCCTTGGAGACGGGAGCAAACGTAGTCCAGTGCTGGACAGGAACCATAAAGATGGCCGCTCACCTTAGAAGAGATAGTACAGGCATATCACCCCCAGTGATAATGGATTACTGAAATAGTGGAGTCGCTGCCAGGCCTTCTGAGTAGCAGGAAAACAGTAGCACTGTCCTGGAAGAACTGCGGAGAAGCTTGAAGTATACCCTTGGTAGATGGCAACTGCCAGCTGCTAACAGCAGCTGACACCCACTGCCACATAGAAATGTGGCATTCAAACAGTATTGGAGTGCATTGTGGTTGGTACAGTTGGTGGAACGTTTTGAAACTTTTTATCATGTTATTGGCAGGCTGTATTAGGAAATCAACAATTGAAGGTATTAATGTAATATGTATGGGCAATGGAATAAATGCTCAGAGAAAATCAAATAAATAAAAAAATCCCCTTCCATTTCAGTAAGTCTAATGAGCCGTTTCCTAAAATCTGAGTAGGAGAGTGAAGGTTTCTTCAGCATGCTTCACCTGGTTGTATCCAACAATTAAAGGTAGTCTGAGCACTGAGACCCCGATTGATCTTAACTTTTGACACGACAGCAATGCTTTAAGGGGCTAAAGGGGGTCAATGAGATTAGTAACAGCTCAGTGAAATACAACTGCACGGTTTCTGAAAAACCAGACTCTTAATTCTAATCCCAAACAACCAAGTGAAATATAAAAAAAAAGTGTTCTGTCTATTACAATTAGTGTTGAGCGACATAGGCCATATTCGAATTCGCAAATATTCGCAAATATATGGACGAATATTCGTCATATATTCGCGAATATTCGCATATTCGCAATATTCTTGTTTTATTTTTGCATATGCGAAAATTCGTGTATGCAAAAATTAACATATGCAAAAATTTGCATATACAAACATTTGCATAAGCGAAAATTCGCACACCAGTCTCACACAGTAGTATTAGAGCCTTCTTTACACCACACAAGCTGGAAGCAGAGAGGGATGATCACTGTGATGTGTACTGTGTAAAAAAACAAACAAAAAAACGAATATTCGTAATTACGAATATATAGTGCTATATTCGGGAATATTCGCGAATATGCGATATTGGCGAATAAAATTCGAATTGCGAATATTCGCGAGCCACACTAATTACAATTTAATTCTGCACTTCTTCCTGGGTTAGACAGGTGACATTGAGTGGAGGGATTACTTGGTGCTCGAGGCTTTGAAATTATGGCATGTATTAGATTGCCTTTTTCATCACCTCTCTTCCTCATCATTCGAGCGAGGCCAACACTTCAGTTTTTATTTATATAATTGAAAAACATATTCGGTTTTATTTTCTTTTTCTGACTAATCTGTTTCTCTGATTCCAGCTTTGCTGCTTTGTATTCGATTTTACATAATTTATTCATTTCTTTGTAGATTTTAGTGCCTCTTCACTACCTTTATGTTTAAGTAATTTAAAAGCTTTCCTTTTTTCCTTATTGATTGCTTCTCTTACTTTTTATTTCATCACATTGGTTCTTTCATAGTGCACACAGCTCATCCGAGGTAAGGTTGCTGCACATTTCTTTTTTTTTTTTTAACCGAAGACATGATTAAAGTGTGTGTGTGTGTGTGTGGGGGGGGGGGGGGGGGGGGTAGAGACAAAGTTTTATAGTTCTCTTCTAAGGAATATAATCCTAATTTGTGTAAAATAACATGTTTTGACCACATTCTAAATTCACTTTCTCATAATGTGGATTTGACATATTTTGCATCACATTGTCACAATTGATGATAACAGCAGCATAGCATTTCACAGGAATTGACTGCAGGTGAGAACGGGAACATGACAAGTAGTATAGTTATATGGGGAAAAAAAGGACAGCAACAGTTTGTACTATTACTACAGTCACACGTCTCCTGCATTGTCCATCATGTTCCATTCTGTATTGCTGCCACCTCTACTAATACCACTACCCCTACACAGCCACACATTGATCATGCCAGTATGAGGCATGATCATTCCTTATTGATCATGCCTCATACTGTGCTGCTGCTGCTACTACTGCTACTACTACTACTAACTACCACTTACCACTAACCACTAACCACTACCCACTACCCACTAACCACTACTACTACTACTGCTACTACTGCTACTATCCCCACACAGTTGCACATCTCCTGCCTTTTCCATCATGTTCCATACTCACTCCATAGGGTATGGGGTAGGGGGATCACAAAAGATGAGGGCAAGACATTGTAGATAGAGAACTGGGATTATTAATGTAAGTTGGGTGGAATGGAGGAAAAGGTTAGAATTGTTACTAGGGATAGGCTTAATGTATAAAAAATACTCATACACTTCTAAACTGCATGCTTACTAATGCTAGAAGTCTGATCAATACAACTGATGAACGGATTTGATAATGTCTGAGGAAAATTATGACATAGTGGGTATAGCAGAGACTTGGTTGGACGATAGCTATGACTGGGCGGTCAACATACAGGGTTATAGTCTATTTAGAAAGGATCGGAAAAGTTTGCCTTTGTATAAAGTCCAGTCTGAAGTCCGCACTGCGGGAGGATATATGTGAGGAAAATGGTAATATGGAGATATTGGTAGAAATATAGAAAGCAAAAATTTATAAAATACTGATGGGGGTTGCTTTAAGGCCACAAAATATTAAGAAGTGGCAGACGATCAATTACTGAGGCAAATAAACAAGGCAGCAAATCCTAATGAGGTGGTAATAATGGGGGACTTTAACTATCATGATATAAACTGGGAAACTAAAACCTGTGAAACAAAACAGGTTTTGGACTATAGCTAAAGATGATTTTCTGTCCCAAATAGTGCAGGACTCAACCAGAGTGGGCGCCCTACTGGATTAATATCAATCAACAGACCTGACAGAGTAAATAATGTGCAAGTATGTGGACAAATTATTCAACTTGAGAAAAAACATGCATTTTGATCTAATGCTTCTCAGCAACATTCATTATACTAAAAGTTAGTGTACTTTATGATCATGAAATGCAAGCCCACTAGCCACGTCATGGCCACCTGTAAGTAGTGGGTCCCTAGCATCCCTAAAATGGTGCAGCATTGAGTGGGGACCACCACTGCCCAAACACCAGTGCCCACAGGGGGAATGACCCAACTGGCAGAGCAGCCCCAATTCCAATCAAACCAGTCCCTCGGCTGCGCCACCCCACAGACACAGCACTGGGGCAGCAACAGACACCAAACAGGGGGAAAAGATGTAAAAAGCTCACTCACCTGTGGGCACTGGTGTTGGGGTGGTGGTCGCCACTCAGTGTTGCACCATTTTATGCTAAGGATACTAAGGATTTCTCAAGTTAAATTCATTTAATACATTATAACTTAAATGGGCACTGTCAGACACAAAAAAATATATATGTTGTACATCTTGTCAAAACTTTAACCTTTCTGATATACTTAAAGGGGTTCTCCGATGCTTACACATCTTTTCCCCTATTCAAAGGATAGGGGATAAGATGCCTAATCGCGGGAGTCCCGCCGCTGAGGACCCCCGGGATCATGCACGCGGCACCCTGTTTGTAATCAGTCCCCGGAGCGTGTTCGCTCTGGGACTGATTACAGGCGACCACCGGGCCGGCGGCGTGTGACGTCACGCCTCCACCCCCGTGTGACGTCACACTCCGCCCCTCGATGCAAGCCTACAGGGAGGGGCGCAATAGCTGCCACGCCCCCTCCCGTAGGCTTGCATTGAGGGGCGGAGAGTGACGTCACGCGGGGGCGGAGGCGTGACGCCACACGCCGCCAGCCTGGTGGTCGCCTGTAATCAGTCCCGGAGCGAACACGCTCAGGGGACTGATTACAAACGGGGTGCCGCGTGCATGATCCCGGGGGGAAGAGATGTGTAAGCACCCCTTTAATAAGAACATTTTATTTGCTTTTTATAGAAATCATGGCCTTTAAAATCATTGCTCTGTCCAAGCTGAACAGGCATGGACAAAGTCCAGTAAGTGCGGGTGGGCTAGCACTCCTCTGTACTCTATTTTCCGATACTACCCATCTCCTGTCTGATAGTACTCCTCTCTGCCCTCTCTTGTCTCAGAGGATGCCTCTGTGCTCTCTCCTGTCTGCCTGCACTCCTCTGTGCTCTCTCCTGTCTGTTAGTACTCCTCTGTGCTCTCTCCTGTCTGATAGTACTCCTCTGTGCTGTCTCCTGTCTGATAGGACTCCTCTGTGCTCTCTCCTGTCTGATAGGACTCCTCTGTGCTCTCTCTTGTTTGGTAGCACTCCTCTATGCTCTCTCCTGTCTGATAGTACTTATGTGTGCTCTCTCCTGTCCTATCAGGCAAGAGAGAGTGCTAGCCCACCCTCACATATTAGACTTTGTCCATGCCTGTGCTTCAGCTCGGACAAAGCCATGGTGTTATAAGCCACAATTTCTATAAAAAGGAAAGTATATTAGAAAGGCTAATGTTTTGCCAAGATGTACAACATCTAAAAAGTTTTTGAATCTGACAGTGCTCATTTAACCTGTTAAGGATGCCCTGTGCCTGCTCCCATGATAGCGGGTCAGTCCCGGCACCTAGCAACGGCAAAGACCCGTGGCTAATACCGGACATTACAAATCATTACAAAAATTATATGTAAACAAAAATAAACATAAATATATGGGGTATCATCGCGTGCGTAAATGTCCGAGCTATAAAAATATAATGTTAATTAAACGCATGGTCAATGGCGTACTCGTAAAAAAATCCCAATGTCCAAAACTGCATATTTTTGATCACTTTTTATACCATAAAAAATATGTATAAAAAGCGATCAAAAAGTCCAATCAAAACAAAAATGGTACTGATAAACACTTCAGATCACGGCGCAAATAATGGGTGTTCATACCACCCTGTATGCGGAAAATTAAAAAGTCATAGGGGTCAGTAGAGGACATTTTTAAACTTACTAATTTTCGTGCAAATAGTTATAATTTTCACCAGAGGTAAAACAAAATCTATATAAATTGGGTATCATTTTAATCGTATGGACCTACAGAATAAAGAGAAGGTGTCATTTTTACCCCAAATGTTGCAAAGTGTTTTTTTTTTAATTTTGCCCCACAAATATTTTTTTGGGGGTTTTGCTGTAGATTTTTTGGTAAAATGACTGATGTCATTACAAATAACAATTGGTGGAGCAACAAACAAGCCATCACATGGGTCTGTAGTTGCAAAAATGAAAGGATTATGATTCTTAAAAGGTGAGGAGGAAAAAACTAAAGTGCAAAAACGGTAAACCCCTTGTCAGGATCTGGGCTGGTAGCAGGTAGCGGAGGCTAGTGGTGGATCCGCTGTACCAGAGAGGGGAAGACGTGGGCCTTACCAGGGGGATGGACTTGCTGTGGCAGGTAACCCCCAGGTCGTTCCTCCCAGTAGCAACTCAACCTCTCTGGCTGCTGAGATAAGGCAAGGTACAAGAGGATCAGGCAAAGTCGTAGTCGGACGAAGCAAATGGTCAGGCAGGCAGCAACGGTTCACAGGCGGTAGTCAGTAGCAACGGGTACGGCAACAGGCAGGGAACACAGGAACAAAGAACGCTTTCTCTCATGCACAAGGCAACAAAGATCCGGCAGGAGGCTGTGGGAGGAGATGGTACTTATAGGCAGTGCACAGGTGAGGCATAATTAAGTCCAAGCAGCACTGCCTCTCACAAACCGTAACCCTTAATTAACCACATTGGACCAGGCACCAATCACCGGTGCACTGGCCCTTTAGATCTAAGAGTCCCAGGCCCAAGAGAGCGAGGGCACACACGCTCCAGGAGAGGGGACCGGAGCGCTCGGCGTTACACCCCTCAGTCCAGAAAGGGTTAAGAGAACCTTTCAAGGAGTCACAAGAACAACGAACTTTAGGAAGGCAAAGTCAGATGAGCCTAGAGAGGTCCTTAATATTATAAATTGAGATAATGTCCTCAAAAACGAGGGTATGGACGCTAAGTGGGAGATTTTTAAAAATATCTTAAATTCTCACTGTGAGAGGTACATACCTTATGAGGGTAAAAGAGTCAAGGACAGATGAAAACCCATGTGGATGAATATAAATGTAATGGAACAGCAAATGACAAAAAAGCCTTTAACCTCTTAAGGACCCATGACGTATGCGTACGTTATGAGTCCCGGTCCTGCGATATAACGCGGGGTCACACGGTGACCCCGCATCATATCGCGGCGGGCCCGGCGTCATAGTGAAGCCGGGACCCGCCCCTAATAGCGCACGGCACTGATCGCCGAGCGCTATTAACCCTTTAGCCGCGCAGCTCAAAGCTGAGCCGCGCGGCTAAAAACTAAAGTAAAAGTGCCCGGCTAGCTCAGGGAGCTGTTCGGGATCGCCGCGGTATAATCGCGGCATCCCGAATAGCTGTAGCACAGGAGGAGGTCTTCTTACCTTCTCCTGTGCTGTCCGATCGCCGAATGAATGCTTCAAGCCTGAGATCCAGGCTTGAGCATTCAATCGCCGAAAACACTGATTGATCCATTCCTATGGAGATGGATCAATCAGTGTAAAAGATCAGTACATGCAATGTTATAGCCCCCTATAGGAGCTATAATATTGCATAAGAAAAGTGTAAAAAAATCCTTAACCCTTTCAATTATCCCTTCCCCTAATAAAAGTTTGAATCATAAAAGTTTGAATAATAAAAATAAACATATGTGGTATCGCCGCGTGCGGAAATGTCCGAATTATAAAAATATACCGCTTTTTAAACCGCTCGTTCAATGGCGTACGCGCAAAAAAATTCCAAAGTCCAAAATAGCGCATTTTTGATCACTTTTTATACCACAAAAAAGTTAATAAAAAGTGATCAAAAAGTCTGATCAGAACAAAAATGGTACCGCTAAAAACTTCAGATGACGGCGCAAAAAATGAGTCCTCAAAACGCCCTGAACACAGAAAAATAAAAAAAGTTATAGGGGTCAAAAGATTACCATTTGACTAATGTCATTACAAAGTAGAATTAGTGACGCAAAAATAAAGCCATTATATATAATTTTAGGTGAAAATTTTTAAGAGTTATGATTTTTTAAAGTTAAGGAGGAAAAATTGAAAATGAAAAAACGGAAAAAGCCCGGGTCCTTAAGGGGTTAAGCTACTAAAACAGGAAGATAGTGAGGGGGTTTTAACCCCTTAACGACTAAGGATTTAAATTTACGTCCTGGTGGGGAGGTACTTTGCGCACCAGGATGTACATTTACGTCCTGTGTAGGACATCTGAGCGGTGTGTAGCATCTGAGCGATGCTCACGACATACACAGCAGGTCCCGGCTGCTTTCAGCAGCCAGGGACCCACCGGTAATGGCCGACATCAGCAATTGCGCTGATGTCCGCTATTAACCCCCCAGATGCCATGATCAATACAGATCACAGCATCTGCAGCAGTGTGGCACTTCAAATTGCTGATCTGATCGTCCGCTAAGATGGTGGACGGAGGTTCCCTCACCTGCCTCCGCTGCTCTCCCGGGGTCTTCTGCACTGACCTACCTTTCAGTAGACCAGAGCAGAAGATCGACGGTAATACTGATCAGTGCTATGCATATGCATAGCACTGAACAGTATGGGCAATCTAATGATTGCCTTGAATAGTCCTCTATGGGGACATAATAGGTTGAAAATAAAAGTAAAAAAATTAGAAAATCCCCCCTCTATAAACATTTAAATCACCACTTTTCCCCATTTTACCCCTAAAAAGTGTTAAAAAAAGAATACTTGTTAAACATATTTGGTATTTCCGTACGTAAATGTCCAATCAATCAAAATATAATGTTAATGACCCCAAACGGCGTAAATGTAAACAAAAAAAAGTACAAAATTGCTGATTTTTAGACACATCATATTCACAAATAAAATAATAAAAAGCGATCAAAGAGTCACTTATACACATAAGTGGTATTACATACAGCCCCAAATACTGAAAAAGTAAAAAATTATATCAGTTAAACATACTGATTTTGCAAAAAAAAAAAGTTTGCTATTTTTTTAAAAGCCGTACAATAATAGAAAAATATGTAAAGATGGGTATAATTTTAATTATAATGACGCACAGAAAAAAGAAAACATGTAATTTTTGCCATAAAGTGCACAGTGTGAAAACGAAACCTTCCAAAATTTTCAAAATTGTGGTTTACATTTAAATTTCCTCACAAAAAAAAATGTTTGGGTTCGTCGTACATTTATTGTAAAATGAGAGGAATCATTACAAAGTACAATTGGTCACGCAAAAAACAAGCCCTCATATGGGTCTGGGCATGGAAATATAAAAGAGTTATGGAAAAACGAGGCGAGGAGGAAAAAATTAAAATGCAAAAATAAAATTGGCCTGGTCCTTAACCCCTTAAGGACACATGACGTTCTCATACGTCTCCATTTCCGAGTCCTTAAGGACACATGACGTATGAGAACGTCATGTGTTTTACCGGCCCCCCGCAACCATCTGGAGCGGAGCCGGTGCCCGATGCCTGCTGAAATCGTTCAGCAGGCATCGGGGCATATCGCCCAGGGGGGTCATTATGACCCCCCATGTCGGCGATGGCCGCAGATCGCTGGACAATTCAGTCCAGCGTTCTGCGGCGGATTCCGGGTCAATCGGGTCTCCAGTGACCCGGTGACCCGGAATTATTGGCTGATCGGGGCCGTCAGAGACGGCCCCGAACAGCCAGAGCCAGCAGGGGTGAGGTGGCACTGGTGCCACCTCACGATCGCCCTGATTCTTTCGGCCGGATTACCGGCCGACCAATCAGGGCGCCTGCTGCGGGTGTCACTCCCGCAACCCGCTCCGCCCCTCTTCCGGAGGACGTGAGCGTGTGCGGGACGTGCACCCCGGGTGCTGGGGACCCCGATCCCCGGCGCCCCTGGTGGGATCGGGGCCCCAGGAGCAGCGGCGGCGGCGGAGACGACGAGGGACTGACCTGGTGCAGCGAGGATCGTTGGAGGTGAGTGACAGCCTCCTGCTGTTGCTTAGCAACAGCTCCCAGCATGCAAAAAGGGCATGCTGGGAGCTGTAGTTATGCAACAGCAGGAGGCAGACCACCACAACTCCCAGCATGCCCTTATGGGCATGCTGGGACTTGTAGTTTTGCAACAGCTGGAGGCACATTCTTTCTATGGAAAAGTGTACCTTCAACTGTTGTGTAACTACAACTCCCAGCTTGCACAATCAGCTAAAGTGCATGCTGGGAGTTGTAGTGGTGCATCTGGTGGTTGCATAACTACAACTCCCAGCATGCCCGTTGGCTGTCGGTGACTGCTGAGAGTTGTAGTTTTGCAACAGCTGAAGGCACACTGAGTTAAGTAGCAAACCAGTGTGTCTCCAGCTGTTGCATAACTACAATCCCCAGCATCCCCAGCCAAAGTAGTATGCCTCCAGCTGTTGCATAACTACAACACCCAGCATGCCCTTCCGCTGTCCGTACATGCTGGGGGTTGTAGCTTTTGCAACAGCTGAAGGCACACTGGTTGCAAAACACTGAGTTTGTTACCAAACTCGGTGTTTCACAACCAGTGTGCCTCCAGCTGTTGCAAAACTACAACTCCCAGCATGCACTGATAGACCGTACATGCTGGGAGTTGTAGTTTTGCAACAGCTGGATGTTCCCCCCCCCCAATGTGAACGTACAGGGTACACTCACATTGGCGGAGGATTACAGTAAGTATCCGGCTGCAAGTTTGAGGTGCGGCCAAATTTCTGCCGCAGCTCAAACTGCCAGCGAGAAACTACTGTGAACCCCCCGCCCGTGTGACTGTACCCTAAAAACACTACACTACACTAACACACAATAAAATAAAAAGTAAAAAACACTACATATACACATACCCCTACACAGCCCCCCTCCCCTCCCCAATAAAAATGAAAAACGTCTGGTACGCCACTGTTTCCAAAACGGAGCCTCCAGCGGTTGCAAAACTACAACTCCCAGCATGCACTGATAGACCGTACATGCTGGGAGTTGTAGTTTTGCAACAGCTGGATTTCCCCCCCCCCCCCCCCCCCAATGTGAACGTACAGGGTACACTCACATGGGCGGAGGATTACAGTAAGTATCCAGCTGCAAGTTTGAGCTGCGTCAAATTTTCTGCCGTAGCTCAAACTGCCAGCGAGAAACTACTGTGAACCCCCGCCCGTGCGACTGTACCCTTAAAACACTACACTACACTAACACAAAATAAAATAAAAAGTAAAAAACACTACATATATACACCCCCCCCCTATACAACCCCCCTCCCCAATAAAAATGAAAAACGTCTGGTACGCCACTGTTTCCAAAACGGAGCATCCAGCTGTTGCAAAACAACTACTCCCAGTATTGCCAGATAGCCGTTGACTGTCCAGGCATGCTGGGAGTTTTACAACAGCTGGAGGCACCCTGTTTGGGAATCACTGGCGTAGAATACCCCTATGTCCACCCCTATGCAAGTCCCTAATTTAGGCCTCAAATGCGCATGGCGCTCTCACTTTGGAGCCCTGTCGTATTTCAAGGCAACAGTTTAGGGCCACATATGGGGTATCGCCGTACTCGGGAGAAATTGGGCTTCAAATTTTGGGGGGTATTTTCTGCTATTACCCTTTTAAAAAATGTAAAATTTTTGGGAAAACAAGCATTTTAGGTAAAAAATATATATATTTTTTTACATATGCAAAAGTCGTGAAACACCTGTAGGGTATTAAGGATCAAATTACCCCTTGTTACGTTCCCCGAGGGGTCTAGTTTCCAAAATGGTATGCCATGTGTTTTTTTTTTGCTGTCCTGGCACCATAGGGGCTTCCGAAATGCGGCATGCCCCCAGAGCAAAATTCGCTTTCAAAAAGCCAAATGTGACTCCTTCTCTTCTGAGACCTGTAGTGCGCCAGCAGAGCACTTTTCACCCCCATATGGGGTGTTTTCTGAATCGGGAGAAATTGGGCTTCAAATTTTGGGGGGTATTTTCTGCTATTACCCTTTTTAAAATTGTAAAAATTTTGGGAAACCAAGCATTTTAGGTAAAAAAAAAATATATATTTTTACATATGCAAAAGTCGTGAAACACCTGTAGGGTATTAAGGTTCACATTACCCCTTGTTACGTTCCCCGAGGGGTCTAGTTTCCAAAATGGTATGCCATGTGTTTTTTTTTTGCTGTTCTGGCACCATAGGGGCTTCCTAAATGCGGCATGCCCCAAGACCAAAATTTGCTTTCAAAAAGCCAAATGTTACTCCTTCTCTTCTGAGACCTGTAGTGCGCCAGCAGAGCACTTTTCACCCCCATATGGGGTGTTTTCTGAATCGGGAGAAATTGGGCTTCAAATTTTGGGGGGTATTTTCCGCTATTACCCTTTTTAAAAATGTAAACATTTTGGGAAAACAAGCATTTTAGGTAAAAAAAAAAAATTTTTTTTACATATGCAAAAGTCGTGAAACACCTGTAGGGCATTAAGGTTCACGTTACCCCTTGTTACGTTCCCCGAGGGGTCTAGTTTCCAAAATGGTATGCCATGTGTTTTTTTTTGCTGTTCTGGCACCATAGGGGCTTCCTAAATGCGGCATGCCCCCAGAGCAAAATTTGCTTTCAAAAAGCCAAATGTTACTCCTTCTCTTCTGAGACCTGTAGTGCGCCAGCAGAGCACTTTTCACCCCCATGCGAGGTGTTTTCTGTATCGGGAGAAATTGGGCTTCAAATTTTGGGGGGTATTTTCTGCTATTACCCTTTTTAAAAATGTAAAATTTTTGGGAAACCAAGCATTTTAGGTAGAAAAAATATATATTTTTTTTACATATGCAAAAGTCGTGAATCACCTGTAGGGTATTAAGGTTCACTTTACCCCTTGTTACGTTCCCTGAGGGGTCTAGTTTCCAAAATGGTATGCCATGTGTTGTTTTTTTGCTGTCCTGGCACCATAGGGGCTTCCTAAATGCGGCATGCCCCCCAAAAACCATTTGTCGCTCCTTCCCTTCTGAGCCCTCTACTGCGCCCGCCGAACAATTAACATAGACATATGAGGTATGTCCTTACTCGAGAGAAATTGGGTTTCAAATACAAGTAAAAATTTTCTCCTTTTTACCGCTTGCAAAAATTCAAAAATTGGGTCTACAAGAACATGCGAGTGTAAAAAATGAAGATTTTGAATTTTCTCCTTCACTTTGCTGCTATTCCTGTGAAACACCTAAAGGGTTAATACACTTACTGAATGTTTTTTTGAATACTTTAGGGGGTGTAGTTTTTATAATGGGGTCTTTTATAGGGTATTTCTAATATGAAGACCCTTCAAATCCACTTCAAAACTGAACTGGTCCCTGAAAAATTGTGAGTTTTAAAATTTTGTGAAAAATTTCAAAATTGCTGCTGAACTTTGAAGCCCTATGGTGTCTTCCAAAAGTAAAAACTCATAAATTTTATGATGCAAACATAAAGTAGACATATTGTATATGTGAACCCAAAAAAAATATATTTTGAATATCCATTTTCCTTACAAGCAGAGAGCTTCAAAGTTAGAAAAATGCAAAATTTTCATTTTTTTCATCAAATTTTGGGATTTTTCACCAAGAAAGGATGCAAGTTACCATAAAATTTTACCACTAAGTTAAAGTAGAATATGTCACGAAAAAACAATCTCGGAATCAGAATGATAACTAAAAGCATTCCAGAGTTATTAATGTTTAAAGTGACAGTGGTCAGAATTGCGAAAAACGCTCCGGTCCTTAAGGTATAAAATGGCCTGGTCTTTAAGGGGTTAAGGTCAAAATGAGCTTAGTCCTTAAGGGGTTAAAAAGTTCTAGGGAAAAAAATTTAAAGCAGCAAAAATGAAAATAAAAAGACTTATTGCCATAGAGAGTAAAACTAACCCCAACAATGTTCTTTAACTATATAAATAGTATAAAAAAAAGTTCAAAATGAAAAAGTGATGAGGAAGAAATTATACATGATAATGAGAACAAAGTGAATATATTAAACATATTTTTCTCCACTGTATTCACAGAAGAAAATTAATTAGCAGGTAAAATACAGAGGGATAATATAAACTCCAGTACAGGTCACCTATCTTACCCAGGAAGAATTACAGTGCCACCTAAAAACAGATTATTATAGTCAAATTACCAGGTACAGATGGCATTCACCCTCGTGTTCTAAGGGAGTTAAGCAATGTAATAGACAGACAGCTATTTCTAATATTTAAGGACTCTATAGTGACAGGGTCTTTTCCTAAGCACTAGCGCATAGCAAATGTAGTGCCAATATTCAAAAAGGGGCCAAAAAGTGACAACGGGAATTGTTAGTTTAACCTCTGTTGTATGTAAATTGAGGGTTTTCTAAGGGACCCTATTTTCAAGAATCTTGGTAAAAATAGATGTATGACTCCATATCAGCATGGCTTTATGAGGGATCGGTCCTGTCAAACTAACCTGATCAGCTTTTATGAGGGGGCGAGCTCCAGACTGGATACAGTGCCACATAAAATGAAAATTCTTACTACTGCTGTTAATAATTCTACCATACAAAGGATACATGTTAAAAAAAAAAAAAAAACTGAAACTTACAAGACCTCAGGGTGTCATGCATGATTTTTTGGACCAAATTTATTGATAAAGTACCAAATTGAATCTGACAGCCAATTCAAACGAATGAGACCCACAACTGATGTTTAGAGATTCTCTAATCTCTGTGTGTTCTGTAATCTAAGATAAATGCCTTAAAATAATACTGTGCACTACATATTTTTGGTATAAATAGGTTATTCCCGCATCTAAAAGTATTAAAATTATAAGTATAAAGTATAAAATTATTTTAAGCCTACTGAGGGAGATTTGTCAAACTATCGAAAAACACAGACTGACTTTGTTGCCCGTAGCCGCCAATCATGGCATTTCTATTGATTGGTTACTATAGGCAAAAAAGTAAGTTTTTGTCTTAGACGGTTTGATAAATCTCCCCTAGTATATTTTTGAAACTGCCTTACAGTTCCATTAATTTTCATTAGATCAAAGTAGATATCATAGAAACATTTGGAATCCTATTTGTTCAATGCCATAACGCCTGGTACAATGATGGTCATTCTCTTTTAATGAAACTTTGCAGCTCTCCCACCCACACCCTTTTTAGCATGCTGCCTGCATCTGTTCATTCCCAATATAAATTCAGGTAATTTGTACTGATAATGTCATTCCTTCACATGGTAGCGCATTGTAGTGCAAAATATTAACTAACCTTAAAGGTGTACTCCAGTGCTGAGCATTCAGAAAAAATAGTTTCGAGCAGGCATAGGGGCTCATCATGTCACAGCCCCACCCTTCATCATGTCCCGCCCTGCCCCCTCAATATAAATCTATGGGAGGGGGCATGGTGATTGTCACGCCCCCTCCCATACACTTGCATTGAGAGGGCGGGGCTGTGACATCACGAGATCCGATGCCGGCTCTAAGCATTCGGGACAATTTGTTCCGAACGGTCAGCACCGGAGTACCCCTTTAAATAGGCACTGTAAGATTAAAAAACTTTTTTTAAGTTGTACATCTTTCCAAAACATTAACCCTTCTAATATAAATATATATATATATATATATATATATATATATATATATAGTGTTGCTCGCGAATATTCGCAATTCGAATATTATTCGCGAATATCGCATATTCGCGAATTTCGCGAATATAGCGCTGTATATTCGTAATTACGAATATTCGTTTTTTTTTTTTTTTTCTCTTCACAGTACACATCACAGTGATCACCCCTCTCTGTTTCCAGCTTGTGTGGTGTAAAGAATGCTGTAATACTACTGTGTGAGACTGGCGTGCGAAAATTCGCATATACGAAAATTAGCATATGCTAATTTTCGCATATGCGAAAATACGCATATGCTAATTTTCGCATACGCGTATTTTCGCACACGCGAAAATAAAACGAAAATATAACGAATATGCGAATATTCGCGAATATATGACGAATATTCGTCCATATATTCGCGAATATTCGCGAATTCGAATATGGCCTATGCCGCTCAACACTATATATATATATATATATAAATAAAACTTAATGGGGGAGATTTAGCAAAACCTGTGCAGAGGAAAAGTTGCCCAGTTGCCCATAGCAACCAATGAGCTCGTTTCTTTCATTTTTAACACGGCCTCTGCAAAATGAATGAAGCAATCTGATTGGTTGCTATGGGCAACTTGACAACTTTTCCTTTGCACAGGTTTTGATAAATCTAATTTAACCCTTACTCACCCCTATATGCCAGGGTTGGGGTTTTTGTTTAAAGTCCCATGGTCACATGTTACTTATATGTCCACTTAAAATATAGGATAGTTAATTTAACCCTTAACTACCCCCATTTGTGAGGGACGGCGTTTTTCTTTAAAGACCCATGCAAATCAATGGGAAATGTATGTTCTCACATACGTTCTCACGTACGGCTGGAGATATTTCAATAATATCTGGTACACATATTACTTACATGTCAAATAAAAAGATATGATAGTTAAATGAACCCTTACCTACACCCTTATATAAAAGATGGGTTTTTGTTTGAAGTCCCATGCAAGTAAATGGGACTTCCAGTACCTTAATCCACAAGCTCCGCTCTGCATCTCCAGGTGAATGCTTCAGTTCGGCTTGCAAGCCACACCCCATCTCACAAAGATACGCCCACAGTTTAAACCCCATCCCTTTTATTATCTACCCTTTTTGCGCTTCGGTCTGGCTTGCAAATAACGGCCAGTCCCACAAAGCCACGTCCCCTTCTATTTTCAGCTTACAATATCTTCATCACAAATCAGTCCCACCTGAGGACAGGATATGAGGATGGGACATAAGGACGGGAGATGAGGACAGGATATGAGGATGGCATATGAGGTTGGGATATGAGGACAGGATATGACTACGGGATATGAGGACAGGATATGAGGACAGGATTTGAGGACAGCATATGAGGTTGGGATATGAGGACGAGATATGAGGACGGGACATGAGGTCGGGATATGAGGACAGCATATGAGGTCGGGATATGATGATCAGGATATGAGGTCGGGATAGGAGGTCGGGATAAGAGGTCAAGACATGAGGTTGGGATATGAGGTCGGGATATGATAACGGCATATGAGGTTGGGATAGGAGGTCGGGATAGGAGGTCAAGACATGAGGTCGGGATATGAGGACGGGATATGAGGTCGGGATATGAGGTCAGGATATGAGGTCGGGATATGAGGTCGGGATATGAGGATGGGATCTGACGATGAGATAGGAGGATAGGAGGTTGGGGTAGGAAGTCGGGATAGGAGGTCGGGATAGCGGGATATGAGGATGGGATATGATGACAGGATATGAGGTCGGGAAATGAGGTCGGGATAGCGGGTCAGGATAGTAGGTCAAGACATGAGATCGGGATATGACGTCGGGATATGAGGTTGAGATATGAGGACGGGATATGAGGTTGGGTTAGGAGGTCGAGATATGAGGTCAGGATATGAGGTCGGGATATGAGATGGGATTTGAGGACGAGATAGGAGGACAGGATCGGAGGTTGGGGTAGGTGGTCGGGATAGTAGGTCGAGATATGAGGTCGGGATATGAGGATGGGATATGAGGTCGAGATAGGAGGATGGGATAGGAGGTCAGGATATGAGGTCGGGATATGAGGATGGGAGAGGAGGATGGGATATGAGGTTGAGATATGAGGACTGTATCAATAACAAGGGGGCATCCTTGTTATTTCAAGGTTTCTACACCAGCACAGACGGGGGTTCTTTACTGTAAGAGCAGTGAGACTGTGGAATTTTCTCCCGGAGGAGGTAGTCATGGTGAACTCTGTAATAGAGTTCAAAAAGGGGCTGGTTGCATTTTTGGAGAAGAATAACATTACTGGTTATGTATACTAGATTTATAGGGACAGAAGGTTGATCCAGGGATTTATTCTGACTGCCATATTAGGAGTCGGGAAGGAATTTTTACCTCTAGTATGAGGGTTTTTTGCCTTCCTCTGGATCAACTCAACTCAATAGGGACATATTAGGGTTATAGGTTGAACTTGATGGACGCTGGTCTTTTTTCAACCTTATGAACTATGTTACTATGTTACTAGGACGGGATATGGGTTTGGGATATGACAACAATATATGAGGATGGGAGATAAAGTCAAAAGCTTCCTCCTTTGTTGATTTTCCTCCCTAACAAGGATTAGGAAGGAAAAACCGGGCAACGCCGGGTACTCAGCTAGTCTATATATATAAAACTCAATGTGAGAATGTATGTGTGTATATGTGTATGTGTGCCTGTTCCAGCATCACTTCCAAACGGCTAAAGATATTAACATGAAACTTGGTACATACGTTACTTATATGTCAACAACAAACATAGGTAATTTAACCTTTACCCACCCCCATTTGTCAGGGTAGTGGGATTTTAAAGTCCCATGCAAGTCTGTGGGAAATACAACTTCCAAACACCTGGAGATATTTCGATAATACTCAATCACATGTTACTTATATGTCCACTAAAAATATAGGATAGTTAATTTAACCCTAACCTACCCTCATTTGTGAGAGTCAGGGTTTTTGTTTAAAGTCCAATGCAAATCAATGGGAAATGTATGTTCCAGCTGTCAAATAAAAATATATAATAGTTAAATTAACCCTTAACCTACCCCCCATATGTGAATGATGGGGTTTTTGTTTCAAGTCCCCTTAAAATATATAGGACTTCTGGTGCCTTACACCACAAGCCCCATTCTGCATCTTCTGGTGAATGCATCAGTCACTGGCAAGCCACACCCTCCCTGCATTCCATGCCCCATCTTGCAAAAACACTCCCACCATACCTCTTTTATTTTCATCTTACAATATCTTCATCACAACTCAGCCCCAGGACAGGATATGAGGATTAGAAATGAGGATTAGATATGGGGACAGAATATGAAGACAAGATATGAGGACGGGATATGGGGTCGAAATATGAGGACAGGATATGAAGACGGGTTATGAAGATGGGATATGAGGACAGGATATGAAAACGGTATATGAGAATGAGATATGAGGAGTAGAAATGAGGATTGTATATGAGGAGAGGATATTGGGACAGGATATGAGGACAGGATATCAGGATTAGATATGGGGACGGGATATGAGGTCAGTATATGAGGACGGGATATGAGGATGGGATGTGGGGACGGGATATGGGGATGAAATATGGGGATGGGATATGGGTACGGGATATGGGGTCGAGATATGAGTACAGGATATGAGGTCGGAATATAAAGAGGGGATTTGGGGTCGGGATATGAGGAGGGGATATGGGGTTAGGATTTAAGGATAGCATATGAGGACAAAAGCTTCCTCATTTGTTGCTTTTCCTCCCCCACAAGGATAAGGTAGGAAAAACCAGGCAGTGCCGGGTACTCAGCTAGTATACTTCATAAAGCATATTATTTCATTTTTATAGAAATCATGGCTTATAAAAAAAACACCTCATACCACCCAGAACACAATCCTGTCTGGCTGCAGTATCATCTTTGTCCAGAGGCATTGACAAAGCCAAGTAAGTGAGGGAAAGACTAGCACTCCTCTGTGCTCACTCCTGTCTGATTAGATTACAGCAGGGAGGAGGGGGTTGTAGAGCAGCCTGCAGTGATTGGATGAAGAAACCCAGCACTCAGGGAGAAAGATAAGTCATGCAGAGTGAGGACACGCCCCCTCCAAACCACAGAATGACTAACCAAATGAGCAACAGATAGAAGGTATTTGTGTGAGAAATATAAGTCCTAGACATATAAAGTCCAACACCGTGCAGGATGTTTGCTATTTGCCAGAGAACACCAAGATTGGCAAATTTGCCACTGGCACCCCCTGTGCTCTTCAAAGATGAAAGCAGGTTCACACTAAGCACATGTGACAGACGTGACAGAGTCTGGAGACGCTGTGGAGAACGTTCTGCTGCCTGCAACATCCTCCAGCATGACCAGTTTAGCAGTGAGTCAGTAATGGTGTGGGGTGGCATTTCTTTGGGGGGCCGCACAGCCCTTCATGTGCTTGCCAGAGGTAGCCTGACTGCCAGACCCCTTGTGAAACCATATGTTGGTGCAGTTGGACCTGGGTTCCTCCTAACGCAAGACACTGCTAGACCTCAGCAGTTCCTGCAAGAGGAAGGCATTGATGCTATGGACTGGCCCTTCAGTTCCCCAGACCTGAATCCGATTAAGCACATCTGGGACATCATGTCTTGCTCCATCCACCAACACCACCTTGTACCACAGACTGTCCAGGACTTGACGGATGCTTTAGTCCTGATCTGGGAGGACATCCCTCAGGAGACCATCCGCCACCTCTTCAGGAGCATGCCCAGGCATTGTAGGGAGGTCATACGGGCACGTGGAGCCCACACACACTACTGAGCCTCATTTTGACTTGTTTTAACCCCTTAAGGACACATGACGTACTGGAACGTCATGTGTCCACTCCCGATCTATAACGCGGGGCCACGGCGTGGCCCCGCGTCATAGCGGTTCGGGCCCGGCCTCTAACAACGGCCGGGACCCGTGGCTAATAGCGCGCGGCATTGATCGCTGTGCCGCGCGCTATTAACCCTTTAGACGCGGCGTTCAAAGTTGAACGCCGCGTCTAAAGTGAAACCGAAAGCATGCCGGCTAGCTCAGTGGGCTGTTCGGGATAGCCGCGGTGAAATCGCGGCATCCCGAACAGCTGACAGGACAGCGGGAGGGCCCCTACCTGCCTCCTCGCTGTCCGATCGCCGAATGACTGCTCAGTGCCTGAGATCCAGGCATGAGCAGTCATGCGGCAGAATCATCGATCACTGGTTTCTTATGAGAAACCAGTGATCAATGTAAAAGATCAGTGTGTGCAGTGTTATAGGTCCCTATGGGACCTATAACACTGCAAAAAAAAAGTGCAAAAAAAAAGTGAACAAACATCATTTAACCCCTTCCCTATTAAAAGTTTGAATCACCCCCCTTTTCCCATAAAAGAAAAAACACAGTGTAAATAAAAATAAAAATAAACATAAATGGTATCGCCGCGTGCGGAAATGTCCGAATTATAAAAATATATCGTTAATTAAACCGCACGGTCAATGGCGTGCGCGCAAAAAAATTCCAAAGTCCAAAATAGTGCATTTTTGGTCACTTTTTATATCATGAAAAAATGAATAAAAAGCGATCAATAAGTCCTATCAATGCAAAAATGGTACCGTTAAAAACTTCAGATCACGGCGCAAAAAATGAGCCCTCATACCGTCCCATACACGGAAAAATAAAAAAGTTATAGGGGTCAGAAGATGACAATTTTAAACGTATAAATTTTTCTGCATGAAGTTATGATTTTTTCCAGAAGTGCGACAAATTCAAACCTGTATAAGTAGGGTATCATTTTAATCATATGGACCTACAGAATAAAGGTAAGGTGTCATTTTTACCGAAAAATGTACTACGTAGAAACGGAA
This sequence comes from Hyla sarda, assembly GCF_029499605.1. Classification (NCBI taxonomy): domain Eukaryota; kingdom Metazoa; phylum Chordata; class Amphibia; order Anura; family Hylidae; genus Hyla; species Hyla sarda. The sequence continues at coordinate 275,941,721 of NC_079194.1, read as the reverse complement.
GCCCCCAAAAGTTACAAAATGGCGTTTTTTTTTTCAATTTTGTCTCACAATGATTTTTTTTCCCGTTTCACCGTAGATTTTTGGGCACAATGACTGACGTCATTACAAAGTAGAATTGGTGGTGCAAAAAATAAGCCATCATATGGATTTTTAGGTGCAAAATTGAAAGAGTTATGATTTTTTAAAGGCAAGGAGCAAAAAACGAAAATGCAAAAACGGAAAAACCCCCGGTCCTTAAGGGGTTAAGGACATTACATCAAAGTTGGATCAGCCTGTAGTGTGGTTTTCCACTGTGATTTTGAGTGTGACTCCATATCCAGACCTCCATGGGTTGATAAATTAGATTTCCATTGATCACTTTTGTGTGATTTTGTTGTCAGCACATTCAACTATGTAAAGACGAAAGTATTTCATAAGATTAGTTCATTCATTCAGATCTAGAATATGTTATATTAGTTTTCCCTTTATTTTTTTTTGAGCAGTGTATGTACACGATCAGGATGAAATACTAAATAACATATTACTTTTTTTTTTTTTTGGGGGGGGGGGGGGGGGAATATAACAGAGGAGGAAAAAGTCAGCAGAATATAACCTATGCACCTGAGAATCTAGCCTTGTATTTAAATCCAGGCAAAATTCCATTGCCTTGTCAATTTCGATGTAAACCAGCTTGTTTCTAAAGATAATTAAGCTTCTTTAAATGTTTGTGTGCCTCCCCAGTAAGTAATTTTATCTGAATGAAAAAGGCTATTAGCATAATACATATGTAAGAGAACAAAGAGTGAACCTCATAACAAACTGTGAATTCTCAAGAATTGCTTGGAAAACTCATGGTAAGCACCTTAACATGTCTCATTTAATTAAAATAACTTGTGTAGTGAGATAATTTCCATTTCCCTTTAATCTGGATTGGAGAAGAGCAATAACTGTTTAGGCTCTGGAGTTCTCAGAATTGCTGATTACAAATCTTAATTATAAGGGCCTGCTGGACCGTGATACTACACATCTTTTATTCATATGTTATGAAAATTGAGGGAGAAAATTGGACCCTTCAACCATTAATGTGTCTAATATAATATGCAACTTTTTATATCAGGTATCACCTGACAACTATATAAGTCTACAAATGACAGGAAGTATAAAAGAAGGCTAGGCACCACTAATGAACAACTCTGACAGACTGTTGGGTAGCTCAGATCATTATTACCGTTTTAGTTTTTACAGCATTTATTCCATTTAAGTAACAAAGTTAGTACGGTTGAAAAAAGACACTTGTGCATCAAGTTCAACCAAGGAATTGAAGGGAAGGGGTTGGATGAAAAGAAATGGATGTGATTTTATATTTCTGCATAAGCATTAATGTTATTTTGTTTTCTAGGAATGCATCTAACCCTGTTTTGAAGCTCTCAACTGTTCCTGCTGTGACCAGTTCCTGAGGTAGACTGTTCCATAAATTCATAGTTTTTCTGGTAAAGAAGGCTTGTCACCTCCTGAGACTAAATATTTTTTTTTCTCCAGACAGAAGGAATGCCCCCTTGTCCATTGAGGGTATGTAAACTGAAATGCCTCTTCTCAAGACTAAACAAATGTAATTCTTCTAATCTTTCCTCATAGCTAAGATGTTCCATGCCCCTTTGAGATCTTTTATCCAGAGGATAAGTTAAAGGGGTATTCAGGGATTTTTTTTTTATTTGACTATGCTACAAGGGCTGTAATGTTAGTGTAGTTCATAATATAGTGTCTTTACCTGTGTGTGACAGTTTTCTCTCAATTCTTATGTGATTTTCTCCCCAATATTTATTTTTATCAGCATACAAAATGACTGCTGTCACAGATTTTTCCCAGCTTGCAATGTAGTCGAGACCTGACTCACTAGTCAGCTGATGACAGGGAGCCTGTCTGCTTCAATGGGTGGAGGGATCAATCTGCAACTAATGCAATAGCTGTAGGCACCCTGATTGAAAACCACAGGTCTGCAGCTCATTTATGTTTCAATGGGTGGGGTAGCTGATGTGTGGGAAGGAGGAAAATGGTATCATGGGATTTGTAGGCAAACAAGAAAACTGAAAACAGGAAATACAAGTTCACAGAAAGCTAGCCACAGTGTTATGTTAATCTCACAGCATAGCCATTTAGCCCAAGACAAGCGCAGATCCTTCCTAAGCATGTCCATTACTGTCTGCCAGGTACATACTAAAATCCCCTTATGGTGGATAACCCCTTTTAACTATAGATTGACTACTCACCTCAGACCTGAATTGACATTATATGAAATTTTAGGTATGCCACAAAATTGCCAAATTTGCATTGATAAATATTCCCCTATTTGTCTGCACTATTGTTTATGTATGAGATTTATCATAATTTATGAAGCATTGATGCATCACATTTACATATTTTATCTACAGATGATCAGTGGAAATATAACTATGACTGTATTTATTTTAAACAATAAAATTCATAAAATACTATAAATGTAAGAAAATGCACCAATACCTTCCTGCCTTAGGATGCTTGTGCTTGTTTGTACACCCCTAGCTGTATAAATCGTGTCTCATCACACCCCAATCAGTCTGATGCTGAAACTTATGTGCCAGGAATATCTAAGGCTCAGACAATAAAATGGATTCATCTAAGTTATCTGCTAAGTGGATACTTAAAGAAAGCTCATCCAGTGAAATAAAAAAAAATGCTTCTTCTTGAAGTCTGAATGCTACGTCATATAGAACAGTATTACTGTTCAGCTTAGACAGTTATTCACAGGCATAGATATGCCAAAAGCTGTTTAACTAGTAAAGCATATTTAAAATATACAGACAGTATTGAAGTGTAGTGTTGCATGCACTGTATTATTCAACATGGTGCGCGCTGTTTGAGGAATGAAGAATAGCTACTGAGCTGTAGTACAACCAAAAAAGTTACTGCAATACACTGCACTAAGATATATTTTAAACTGCAGTAATGCCATAACAAAAATGGAGGTTCTTTGCATACTGACTGATCGAATAGTGTACACCATCCTACCACTGAGCTGTATTTGGCCATAAAAAACATGTGAAAATATTACTTGCATTTATAGTCTCAGCTCTCTGATGCCACCAGAGAGGTAGCCGTCCCTTCAAGTCAATGTTTCTGCTTCTTTGTCAAGCCTCAGATCATGATTAGGGATTTCATAAGTCAAGTCAGAAAGTTTCCCAAAAAGTACTGATGAAGGGCTAAAACCTCCAAAACAGCTGTCTGCAGATAGTCCACTTCTCCGTAGACGAAAATCGGTATGGCTTCAAGGTAAACGCCGGCTCCACGAGGCGCAGGATATAATCAAGGAGACGAAGTAAAATCATAGGTCAACTTCTCCGTAGACAGCTGTTTCTGAGACTCAGGCCCTTTATCGGTCTTTTTGGGGAAGTTTCTGGCTTGGTGTTTTAAATCCCAAGTCATGTTCTGAGGCTTCTTAAAGGAGCCTTTGCTTCACTTTGGGGTGAAGTGAAAGCTACCAATAAGTGGCATCAGAAAGCTTCATTGTGTGGTCTTTTACCTAGAATTATCAATGGAGCATGAATGACCTATAAGTCCACATAATCCTATATAGTGCTCTCTTCAAAAAGAAACATTGCCCTTTGGTTATTTTGTACTTTTTAAAGCAAAACTGTCATCAATATTTACCCCCCTAAAGCTGCTCGCAACATGTAAAAGCTGTGTAGCACAGTAAGGGAGACATACCTTTTATTGTGTAATCATTGGCTTTATGACTGCATAAACTACTTTTATTCAGAGTCATGCACAGTCACAGAGGTGTGGTGGGGGGTCTGCAATGCCACTCCTCTCTTGAAGAACCTTACAGCATCTGGGTCGTGTAAGTGATATACAGCTTCTCCACTCATGCGCCGCCTGCAACCATTACAGCGATTGGCAAGGAGTGTGCAGTTCTCTGCACCTATTAGTGGGAGACCATGTAACGAGGAGCTGTATATCACTTGCAATAGTCCTCAATGGGGAATATAAAATTGTGCATAAAAAAGTTAAAAAAGGTAATTAAAGAAATTTTTATTACCTTCCCATTAAAAGTTTAAATCACCCCCTTTTTCCCATAAAAAAAAAGTAAACTAAAATAAACATACAGTATATGATATCACTGCGTGGGTAAATGTCTGAATTAAAAAAATGTAATGTTACTTTAACCTCTTGAGGACGCAGGGCGTATAGGTCCTTAAGTCCTTAAGGATGCAGGGCGTACCTGTACACCTGTGGGACCGGGATGCCTGCTAAAATCGTTCAGCAGACATCCCGTGCCAACGCCAGAGACCACAACCCCCCATGTCGGCGATCACCGCAAATAGCCAGTCAATTCAGACCAGCAATCTGCGGCGATTCCGGGTCATACTGGTCCGGTGCCACCCCTCCTAACCCTGCTATTGGTCGGTCAGAAGTGACCAACCAATAGCAGATCGGGGGCGGGGGGATTAAAGTTCCCCTGCTCTGCCCACCCACGGTAGTCCGGCAGAGCACGAGAACTGTCCTGTGAGTGGCGACGGTGGTCCCTTACGACAATCGGCAGCGAGCGGCGACCCTCCTTTGCGTGCAGCAGCGGGGATCCTGCTGACGACGGAAGCCAGTAGGTGTGTTGTTGCCTAGCAACATCTGGAGGGCCGCAGTTTAGAGACCACTATACAGTGGTCTCTAAACTGTAGCCCTCCAGATGTTGCATAACTACATCTCCCAGCATGCCCTTTGGTGATCAGTACATGCTGGGAGTTGTAGTTTTGTAACAGCTGGAGGCACACTGGTTGGAAAATACTGAGTTAGGTAACAGAACCTAATTCAAGGTTTTCCAACCAGTGTGCCCCCAGCTGTACAACTTCCAGCATGCACGGTCTGTCAATGTATGCTGGGAGTTATAGTTTTGCAAAAGCTGGAGGTTTGCCCGCCCCCCACCCTCCCCCTGCCCGTGTGAATGTACGCTAAAAACACTACACTGCACTACACAAAATAAAGGGTAAAACACTACATATACACACACGTATGCTGTCCCCCCAATAGGGATAAAAAACATTTCCTACGGCAGTGTTTCCAAAACAAAGCCTCCAGCTGTTGCAAAACAACAACTCTCAGCACCGTCGGGCAGCCACTGACTGTCCAGGCATGCTGGGAGTTTAGCAACAGCTGGAGACACATTGTTTGGGAATCACTGGCATAGAATATTTTTGGTAGCGGAGCTAATTGTAACGCTTGCATCCGAGTCCACCCCTATGCAAATCCCCAATTTAGGCCTCAAATGCGCATGGCGCTCTCTTCCTTCGGAGCCCTGTCGTATTTCAAGGAAACAGTTTAGGGCCACATATGGGGTATTGCCGTACTCAGGAGCAAGTGTGTTATAAATTTTGGGGGGCATTTTCTCCTTTTACCCTGCCTGTTAGTGTAAAAAAAAAAATTACACTAGCATGCTGGTGTTGCCCCATATTTTTCATTTTCACAAGAGGTAAAAGGAAAAAAAGACCCCAAAAATGTGTAACGCAATTTCTCCTGAGTATGGAAATACCTCATATGTGGACGTAAAATGCTCTACAACATGGCTCAGGAGTGAGAGCGCACCATGTACATTTGAGGCCTAAATTGGTGATTTGCACAGAGGTGGCTGATTTTACAGAGGTTCTGACATAAACGCAAAAAAATAAATACCTTTTTTGTAGCCGTCCTCATTACAGGCTTTACGTTGCCAGCAATTCCCTTTGATACCTTTTTTTCCAGGACTATAATGATATTAATAATAATTAATAGTAGTATCATAATTATTGCTACCACTACTACTAATTATAATACTTTTAATAATTAAACAAATTGTTATTATCAATACGACTAACAATAATACTTATGATATTACAACTAGAAATAATAATTATTATTATAAAGATAATAAATTATTATTATTATTGAATATTAATTTATTCTAGTTATGAATGACTAAATTTATAGGCAAGGCCTATAAATATTTCTTGGAATGTCTAAAACACATTTCCAATTGTGGGATTCATCCTCATTTGCAAATTCTTCTCTACAGGGCTTTTCACTTTATCTGGATCTCTAGATAAGATGTAACAAATAGCACAACCATGGTTTCACCTTCTACCAAAATGGACAAATTATTTCTCACATCCTTTTTATTCTTTACATCAGAGAGGGACCTTTCAATGAGTTCCTCAGGCTACATTCACTTTAAAAACCTTTCCGTAATAGTACTGAATAGTTTCAAAAAATCATTGTCATATGTACAAGTCGTCTTTAATGAGTTAAGCTGCCCTTTCAGAATGTTTTGAATCCATGATATAAAATGTCAACTATTAAACTTTATATAACATTTACTTCAGTCAGTTTAAAATAGTTTCTGGTTTTTCACATTTTGTAAAATTCCAAATCACTTACATCCTAAGTAGCTCGTACATTTTACATTTGAATCAATATTATATTTCATGAAAAATTCTACTACCCTCCTCCAAAGTCCATATTTTTGCATTTTTAAAGTATAAGTTTAATGGGGCTATACACCATAAGGTGACTTTAGTACTTACCTGCCAGACAGTAATTGACATGCTTAGGAAAGACCCGTGTTTGTCTTGGGGCTAAATGGCTATGTTGTGAGAATATCTGGATGTCTGGACACGCTGTGATTAAGAAACCCATTGGTAATATTTGATCTGTGTTTATTGATCCTTTGTCTTAATGTGTTCATTGTTCTACCTACATATCTAAAATGGCAGGGACATTCTAACATGTATATAATGTAATTACTGCCACAATTAAAATAGTTTTTTTTAAATATATGGCTTCTCTTGTTCCGTGATGATCACCTGTGTCCTCTTATTACAGATAAGGGGGCAACATTTACATCTGCTGTTCCCACATTTATACGCTCCCTTTATTTCCTCTCCTCCGAAGATGGTTCCAATTTTACTGTATGTTTTTACTTTTTTTTGGTTGATTGGAATAGATGGGGCTACCATGTTTTTAAGGGTTTTGGCCCGCCTAAATACGCACTTTGGTTTAGCTGGATTTTTAAACTTAATACGTTACAGCCTAATGGCTTGAATGAGACCTTAGAACAGGTCTATTAGGAGATATTTAATTATTTATTAAATGTCTAGTTTTTAGATTTTTAATTAATTGTTTATTTATTAGTAACTTTGTTTATCTATTTATTAGAAATTTTGGGTATTTATAAGATCTTATGTATTTTAATGAATTAACTAATAATAATGTGTTTCACTAGGGATGCACATCCTCCCTTGTAAGAATGGGGTAAACATGCTCGATTATTATTATGGATATTAATATTATGTATATATACTTGAGGGTAAATTAGCCCCATTATTATTAATTTTCTTTATATATAAGCATTAAATTATTTGTAATAAGTTTGCTTTGAGCCTAGATATAACGTGCGTTCCATTATGGAACGCACAGTGACTTCCAATGGGAAAATGCAGTGGGAGTCTTTCACTGTGCATTCCAGTATGGAATGCACGGTGATCATGTGACCTCCCTTCTTCACATACGTGACCACTCCCTTGAGTCTAATAGTGCAGTGGTTGGTTATCTATTCCTGCTGCGCCGCAGAGTCATATGACGCGGCTGACGCAGCAGAGCGCTGATCACGAGGGAACCCGGTCATGTGACCGGGTGACCTCAGAAGTCAGCACCACACGGGTCACGTGACCAGCAAGAACCGGAAGTTGATGCCGGATATTCAGCGCGCAAATGTGGAGGATGTGGATCCTAACTGTGAGTATAAAAGGACAGTTTTACTATACATGTTCAAGCCTGATGAAAAAGGTGTACATTTTAACTTTGAAACGCGTCGCTTAATAAAAGAATATGAATCTAACCCATTGGAGTTCCCGGTGTGAAGATGGACAGCCCTGAATGACTAACCCTCCCCACCGGACGGTCCCTGCAGCATAGATGGCCCGGACCAGCTCACCCTTTCTTCCCACCGAGAGTAGAAAACTAAAGGGGGGGGGGGTCTGGATGATGACAAAGGCCGCAGTGGTCTTTAACCTGCGGACCTCCAGATGTTTCAAAACTTCAACTGAGGATGAAGGTGATGATGAAGGGGGGGATGATGACAGGCGGTGATGATGAAGGGGGGGATGATGACAGGGTAATGATGAAGGGGGGAGGATGACAGGTGGTGATGATGAAGGGGCGGGATGATGACAGGGTGATGATGATGGGGTGGTAATCATGGGGTCTGGATGATGACAGGGGGGGATGATGACATGGGGGGATTATGTATTTTCCACCCTAGGCTTATAGTCGAGTGAACAACTTTTCCTGGGTTTTTGGGGTGAAATTAGGGGCCTTGGCTTATATTCGGGTCGGCTTATACTCGAGTATATACGGTACATGTCCAGAGAATCTAAGTGACTAACCTATTTATTATGATATTATGTAAATTTTAAATATTGTATTAAAATTTTTTTATGTATTGACTAAACTGGTGAGAATTGGGAAAGTATCATGTTGTTATATGGTGTAAAATTACAAAACAGTTGAGTATTTAATTAAAAGTACAAATAGACTCCTCTAAAAACACCTTTAAGTGGTTTGTCTCTGAATTATTTTTTTTTATATAGCGCAAATTTAAAATAAAATTGTCATACTCACCTACGCTGATCCCCACAACTGCTGCTCTGATGCCTTTCAGTCCCCTGTACTTTCTGGTTTCTTCTCATCAACTGATCCTATCAAAAAATGCTATGATTGGCTAAGACAGAAACATAGAATGTGTCAAGCAGTTACGAACCATTCGGCCTATCTAGTCTGCCCAATATCCCTCATACTATTAATAGTCCCTGGCCCTATCTAATATACAGGATAGCTTTATGACTATCCCATACATGCTTAAAAGGGGTATTCCAGGATCTTTTTTTATTTGACTATGTTACAGGGGCTATAAAGTTAGCGTAGTTCATAATATAGTGTCTGCACCTGTGTGTGACGGTTTTCTCACAATTCTTCTGTGATTATCGCCCCAATATTTCTTTTTAACCACAAAATTACTCAGGTCTCTGGTTTTCCCAGGTTGCAGTGCATCAAGACCTGACATCACAAGTCATGTGATCAGAGGGAGTCTGTCCTGCTTCAATGGGTGTTCTTCTTTTCTTTAATGGGAGTTCATTTTACAACAGCGGTAGGCACCCTGATCAGGAAACACTGGTGTATTGCACTAAAGGGATCACAGGTGTGTTTCAATGGGTGGGGTGGTTGATGTGTGTGAGGGAGGAAAGTGATCTCATAGTTACAAACATGAAACTATGGGATGTGTAGTGTAGAGAATGAAATTCAACAGGAAATACCCAGTTCTGGAAGGTAGGTACCACTAAAATGACTTTATGGTGAATAACCCCTTTAAACTCAATGTATTTAAAGCTACCTCTTCTACTTGAAGGCTATTTCATGCATCTACTACTCAGTGAGTTACCAATTACACCCAAAAGAGGACACAAACACTGGAACAAAGTGTCATTGTTGCAACTAGTGTGAGATGACTCAGAAACCAGAAAGTGGCAGTGACTCGGGAGCTGAGAGATTTCCTTTACGTGCAGCAGCAAACAAACAACAGGACAACACTGCATGAGGAAATATCTAACAATAACAGGACTAGAAAAACTCAATATACAACAAACAATTGCATAAACACATTGACAGACTGGAAAGATATAGACAGCACATGACAGCACAGACTTGCTGATCAGTATATCCAGCACCAGAGACTAGCTCTTGGGCCTTTAAATAAACTGAAGGCATACAAAACCAGGCACAACAAAAACCTGGCATGGATCATCATTCCAGAAGGGACAAGCCCTGCCGCCAGTAACTATTTGAAGATCAAAACACAGGAAAAAAAAGAAGTGTCAGAATTACTCTTGCCATGCATTACAGTAGTACTCCTGCAATGCAATACTGCTACTAGACAGCTAATTGTATGTATTTCAGTAATACAGGCATTTTCTAGTAAAATGCTCATACTAATTTGCAGGATCTTCCCATCAATAATACATGTTGCAGATCTGGAGAATGTGCTTCAAGCAACCATGGCCCAGAAATGACCACTGCATATTGGTAAAATTGTAACCTCAGGTCATTGGAACTTGAGGGACTACTGTAGTGTACTACAGCCAAAAGGAAAGTTAACAGGTTTGCCTTCTTTTTTACTACACAATAGTAAATTATCACAGGAAAGGCCAGGTGGCATAAATTAAGCTAAATATACGATGACGACTTAACAACCCTGATCTCAAAATCCCAGAATATCAAAACTCCTTAACTTAATGTCCAGGCCATCTGTCTAAGGTGAAGCAAAAGCATAACCAATTGTGTAGCAAACAAATAAGCTGAAATATAAAGGCAAATCTGCATTTGAATGACTTGAATGATAGTTGTGCATTGGTCCCGTCAAAGCAAGAACATAGAGGTGTGAATGGCTGGCTCTGAATAGGAGCGTGTTGGCTGGCATTGGGGACTGTGTGGCTGTAACTCTATAGGAACTTTATGACAGGAACTGTACAGGAGTTCTGTGGCTGGTACTTTATTCAGGCTATTCCTGTTATGAGTGCACTGTTGTTTGCACTGTTTTGGAGGCAACTTGGCTCTAGGTATTATGGGACACCAGCTGGCCCTTTTATAGTACAGCTACGACTGTTACTTTCCATGAGGGTTGACATTGTTATGACTATACTGACTTTGGCTGGCAATGTCAGGCATGTCCTCCTGCATACAATACCGTACGTTCATGATCAGCATTCAAAATAGTAATACAAAATATTATATATATATATATATATATGTACTCAAGTAGAAAACAGACATGGTGAACATCTACAATCTTGTACAATGATCCAATTGCTTCTCAGCATAATTTCAAAAACTAACAGGTTGTTAGTATATACGTTTTGATCAAAAAGTACAAAGCCCACTCGCCACGTTAGGGACCCACTCTAAATAGGTGGCCTTGACGTGGCGAGTGGGCTTGTACTTTTTGATCAAAAATGTATAGTAACAACTTGTTAGTTTTTGATATTATGCTGAGAAGTAATCAGATCATTATACAAGATTGTAGATGTGCACCATGTCTGTTTTCTACCCGAATTCATATAATATATATATATATATATATATATATATATATATATATATAATTAACAATAGCACACATGGGAAGATATAATGAATAAAATGAACAGAACAATTGTCAGAAATAATAAAGATCCACCACTGAAGTCTTGATCACTGAGAACCACTAGAATCCTAAACATTACAGAGAGAATTTAGCATTTCCTGCACTAGTGCATAGTGATAACATTGGCACTTTTTTTTGCACAAGATAAATTTTTGCACAAACTCCCACTGTATAGAAAAAAAAAAAACATTGTGCGAAAATAAGGCTAGGGATTTTGCACCATTTTGCTTCTCTTACATTGGCAGGGAACATGATAAATTCCTCCCACAAGTTTTGAAGAAGAGTAGGGTACTGTAATGGGTGCATCTGACCAGTCTGTTTAATCTTCACCCTGGTCAGGTAAACATTACAGTCTTTGACCAATAGGCAGCCCTTGCTGCTCATTTTAATTCACTTAGTACTTTGTCTGTGCACACATGTACTTTGTATAGTCATGGCTTATTAGTTATGTCCTGTTTGGCTTTTACCTTGTTCTGTTTCTTTGGTTATCTGTCTGTTCTATGGTCGGTTGTATCTTGTCTCCTTTTGTATCTGTTTTAGTAACTTGTTTCTTGTATTTAGGCTTGTGTTCACTCCCCTTTATGTTTTCTCCTGCATCTTGACCTGTGTTCAGATATGTTTTGTGTGTTGTATTCCTCCATGTTTGGAGTTTGGTTTTGAAGTTAATCCAGTTCCTTCTATAGTTAGTTTCATTCTGAGTTTTGCTATGCCTATAACACAGGGATCTGTTTGGTTCTTGTTTCTACTTTGAATTAGTTCTGTGTATCCTGATCTCTGTCTGTGTTGAGACCAGTTGGTCTTTGCACTTGTGCTTTGTTCATTTATGTATCTTTTCTTGTTATCCAGTATTTGCCTATCCTTATCTATATAGTGCCTGACTTAAGTTTGCCTGTTCATCCCCTTCATTCCTAGTTAATCCTGACATTATATATTTCCTAGCATCCTGTCTTGTTCATATTATCATATCTGTTGTTTACCTTGCTCTGGTTTTAGGCTGTTGTCTGTATGCTATATACCTGCTGCCATGTTTTCCTGATATCTGTTTACTATATTGCATTCCTGTCGTTATTCAATATTCTGGTTCCCTGACTTTCCCTGACCTTGTACAGTTCTTGAATATTGTTTTGACAATGAGGCCCAGGCACTTTAGTTAGAGTATGGACTGGCACCCAGTTGTAGAACCACTATTTAAGGTGGCTATGCAAGTAGGCAGATAAAGGGGTTCTAGGTTCACGTTTCACTTCTTAGCATGATATCATCAATCATCATCATAACAAATGCTAATTTTTATTTTTCACCAGTTTTTATTTTTTTGTATAAAATGTTGTAATGTTTTTTATTAATTCACTTAAAAGAATAGTCAGAGATACATTCCAATGTCACTTCCCTGTTTCTTAAATCTTTGTGATTTGCTGTCTGTGACTTAGCCTCAGATGTTCATACAGTACAAGTCTATTTATATAATTTGCAAATATATAGTGTTTTCTCCTTCTGAAAGTCGGTTGGGGTAATAGTACAAAATGTAATTAATGCCGGCAATTCCTGTGCAATCCCGTAAGTGGATGAAACAATTATAGAAAAAGAAGCATTTGCGTGCTGTGTAACTTTTCATTTTGGCAGCTGCATTGTAAACACCCTCTAAACAGGAAACCGCACAATTCCGTTACAATGTTTGTTGCTTCAGGTACTGTGGGATTTGATTTTCAATCTTCTTGTCGTATGAGAAAAATAGGCTCTTCAAGCACCAGTGAGCAATAATTGCTGGTATCATAGTAATATACAACACACATCCTCTTTAAAATGTTTTCATTGACCCAAATTTAACAGAAATTTAGAGTGTAAGCTGCTAAGTCAAGAGGTGACGTGATAAAAAAGAAGGTTTGCTATAATATGGTTAAGGTAATCTAAGGACATAGATGCATTTAATGGATTAGTGGTCTTGTGATATACTGCAGACTATAATGACTTTTCGAGGTCAAAAAGTCACATCTTTAAAGAACTGTTATCTAATAAAAGTTATGAACTCTATACAGCACACGGAACACTCATTTACTGTCTCTCTGTATTTAAGCTGTAAAGTAAAATCTATATTTTTTAGCAGTTTCATTATAAGTGTCAATGACGGTAACATCGTCTACTACTTTATCTATTGACATATTAACAGTAAGCAGATATACTGCATCTAGTAAAAGCCCAATAAAAGGCATGATACAAATATAATGATATCATACCTCAATGAACACAAGTTAAATGTGCTAATGTACAGTGCTCTATAAAATGGGTTATTTCAATTTCTTCTTGATATGTTGTACTTGAACAATTCAATTCAGTAAAAAAATTATCACACAACTCTAAACCTGTGACATCATAATCATGTAATTAAGGTTGTACGACAAGGAACTCTTCTGCATTGAACTAAAAGGGTCCATATGCCTTAGACCTCTATCTGTAAAAAAGAGGATATTGTACTGTACATTACTTGATCACCAAATCAACTTTGAGACCACAGCTCATCACTAGGAGTGTTGAAGTGTCCCTGACTTGGAAATATCATGATCTGTTGGGCTTTGATTGTTCAGACCTCAAGCGATCACAAGAATAAGCTGGGAGAAGTCTATGCTTAGCGCATTCTCTCCTAGCTCTCTGTCACATGACCTGGATCGACTTGCAATGAAAGTCTATGGGGCCATCCAGGTTTCCTAAACATAGAGCGGGGAGAGCAGCAAGCGCCCGTGCCTAACTGCCACTTTATCCATTTGTTCTTGTTATTGCTTTGGGTCTAACCACTCAGACCCTGAGCAGTGATAACTTTAAACATGTCCTTAGGACACAAAATTAACAGGTGTATCTTAAGGCCCTTTTACATGAACAAGACAACACTTGTTTGTTAGATGATTGGATCTTTTGTGCAGTCATTGAAATTATCATTATTGGCCAGGCAAACGGGTGATGTGCAACTGACATCATACAGTAAAGGACCACATGAACAATCCTGGGGCCCAGCCTGTGATTGATTGAGCCATGTGAGGGTGTATTCAATAAGATTAGTGCTTGTTATCATGCCCCTCTTAGCCCTTGTTAAGGACCTGAACATACTAAGATGACTAACTCTTGGGGCTGATATCTTTGTTGTAAGATTTATACATTTGAGAGGGTGCTTTCTACTTAAAGTGTGATGTAAAGCCATAGAATTCAATAATTAACTTATTGAAGTTATCTCTCACTGACAATGCTAGTCTTGTCTAATGGTACCATGTTCTTAGTTTTCACTAGTTTTCTGACTTTGTATAAAGGCAAAACTGCCTATTTCTTGTTTTACTGTCTTGTCTTGAATCTTACAAGTTCCTAAAGAGAATCAGACAGCTGTTCACCCGCACTAAACCCGGTAAACTGGTTACAGTGCGTGTTAGAAGCTTTAAAATGAAGGGTCACTTACTCCAGCATGTGTGCTGAGTTCTTTAATGTTATTCATGTTGCACTCCAGTGTGCATTGGAAGTGGGGAGCCGGCTTACCCAGCTCCCCAGTCTTTTCAATATTAATTCCCCGGCCAGCCCCCTTCCATGACATCAGAGCCTGGGGGGGGGGGGGGGTATGATCACTCTGCTATTCACTACACCCACCCCCCTCTTAGGCTCTCATGTCATGGAAGGGGACAGGCAGGGGAGTGAATATTGATGAGGCAAGGTAGCTGGGTGAGATGGCTCCCCGCCTACAATGTGTGCTGAAGCGCAATATGAATAACATCATCAAAGCACAGAACTTTCACACACGCTGTGACCCTTCATTTTAAAGCTCTTCACCCACACTATAACCCATTTTATTCCCCATCTGATGGTTTGAGGCCGATGTATGGTAGGACCCCCTACTAGTCACTCTGCAGCAACAAATACTGTTGGGTCCTATTAGGGAGGTTACCAGAAGTGTAAATGATAAACTAGGAGTGTGGAGGATACACTAGGCTGGCAGGCTTGCACATTACGATCATAATGTATACTAACACAGAGGAACAGTACAGAGGAACGGGGTTGGATACAGATGGAATATGAATATTCTCATCTGTGTCCTCGACCTCTAAGTCACACCACTCATTGGTGTCCTCACAGTCATCCTCCAAACCTTCACAACTGCATTTTGACTCACTCTCCAAACACTTGTTTCCCTTGCCATCACAAGAAACAGATTCAGCCAGAGGCTGCTGCAGAACTGGTTTTAAAACATTCTCAGGTATAACATCAGTTTGTACTTAAGACAAAACAATGCCCCCCAGAAGAACTTTCCATGCTCTGAGAGGCACAACATACCTGTGCACCCAAGTGGTCTCCACAATTGCCACTTGGACGCGAACGCTTGACACAGGAGCCGATGAAATGCGTATCCTCCCCACAGTAGAAACAAAGCCCGTTGAGTTGGCAAAATTTTCTGCGCTCCTCTGGGGTACAAATAGACCCTATCTGCATGGGTTCCTCCACTGGCACAGGTTGGTTATTAGAGACAGGAAAGGAGACAAGCAAATGAGGAGAAGTGTAGGAAGATGAACATTCCTGTCTGCGTGAATGTTCCAGTTGGAGGCTACATACTACTTTCTAAAATGTGCACAGTACTCCTCCACAGGTCTGCAAACTTGCTTTAATGTACGCAGTTGAGATTCAGCATCCGCAGCACGGTCAGATTCAGCGTGCAAGAGGCCCAGTCTTGCAAATAAAGCGTCCACGGAGGACAACTCCGGAGCATCAGGATTAAGGGAAAACACCCATTCCTGGGGACACCCCTGCAAGAGAAACATAATAACACCTACTCTCTGGGCTTTAGTACCAGAAGTGTGAGGTCTTAACCTAAAGTACAATTTGCCGCTCTCACAGAAAGTTTTGAATGTTTTGCAGTTACCAGAAAATCGATCAGGGAAACTAACTTGTGGCTCCACAGGAGCTGAAACAGGAACAGATGGCACCTGGGTATGGGCAGACTCCAGTTCCTGAATTCTGACTAGCAAGCCCTGAATTAATTGCTCCTGATCTTGCAACTTCTGAGTCAACATCTGGACTCATCCTGACTGAGACTGAGAAGACTCATATTGCTGAACTCTTTCAGCTAAATCCTGGACCAGCTGAGTCAAGCCCTGCATTTGCTCCACCAAAGCAGACATAGTTTTCCATAATGCAGGGGCAAGGCAAATGCAGTTATATGGGCCTGTAAAAATGTCACGTCTGGGCAGGGAAAGAGTGCAGCCCTGAACTCCCCCACAACCTCTGTCTCTACCTACTTGCCTATCCGCTCTAAACAGCGGATTGACAACCACGGTGCCGGTCCCTTCCTAAGTAAGTGATGGGAGTCACCGCCAACAAAATAAAATATAAAAAGAGACTCAGGTCAGGGAAACATCAGGAAGCACACAAACTAACAGAAAAGATACTAAACACGCACACACAATAAGTCAAGGTCCACTAGCTGAGTCAATACCAGGAGTTGTCAAAGGTACAAAGTCACAAACACCTTAGAAGTGAAACGATCATTGGGGTTTGGTGGGTAAAGTCTGGCACTCTATTTGCTCTTTGGCTCATTTATTTTGTATTGTTACATCCCCTCTGCAGTGGTGTGAGGTAGTGTTGGGTGCGAATATTTGCATTTCAAATTTTTATCGCGAATATTGCAAATATATTTGCTATAAATTCGAAATTATGAATATTCACATTTTTCCGCAAATGTGAATATTCGCATATTCACATATTAGCATATGTAAATATTTGCATTTTCCTTCTTTTCACTTGTAGGCCAATTAGAATGATGCAAATACACATGTCAACAACATCCCTAGCAACCAATAGTAAAGTTGCCCACCTCCTCACTGTTTTCTTCCTCGAATACACGAATATGCGAATATGCAAATATTCGCATATAACGAATAGGCAAAATTCGCAAATATAGGACGAATATTCGTCTATATATTAGCAAAATATCGCAAATTGGAATATGGGCAATGCTGCTAATCACTAGTGTGAGGTTTAACTGCTCGTTCGTGGCTCAGGCATCTGCTTGACCCTTTAGAGATATACTTTTCAGCCCACACTGCCATTGTAGTTTTACATATCTAGCCATTTTGTCAGATCTTGCACCAACTCAGTTCTCTGCAGTATCCTGGTGCCTTTTTGTCTTTGTCTTTTATCTTTTACATTGTTTTGTGTCTCTAATACATTTTTTATCATGTCCTTTTATGTATGATTTAATAAAGTTTACATTTATTATACTAAATGAGAATCCTGTGCATAAATCCTTCTTTCGGTGTTTTCAGTTTCCCTTGCACATTTACTTACCTCTTTGTAAGGTATTTTTCTGTCGGTGTTTACACACACAATAAGTCAAGGTCCACTAACTGAGTCAATACCAGGAGTTATCAAAGGTACCAATTCACAAATACACGAGAAAAGTCAGAAAAGTCAAGCCAGAAAGTCAAAAATACCGGAAGATCAAAATTACAGATAATGAAAGCTAGTTACTTGAGCGAGCTCTTTCACAGGCAAGGTCTAAAAGCAGACTGCAGGTTTACAGTATAAAGCCAGCTACCCAGTTGAACTCAGAGGGGTCAGCTGACCAGCCCAGAAACTAGGCGTAGCCACAGCAACCAGACAAACAAAAGACTCTAGTTAAGATTAACCCTACAGGTTCTGACACTACCTTTTAGTTTTATATACATACTGAGAAGCACAGAATCTTTGTTCAATATGCTGATGTGCAACCATGTCTATTTTTCTCCATTTAAGTTCCTATCACATTTACATACCACCGCTTCCCCTGGAAGTTCTGTAATTCTAACTTTCTGTATGACTGCAGAGTCAACTCTGTCTCTCTCTTTCATTGAGTAAATGGGTGACACCATCCCCCTCTACTCCAGGGGTTGGCTTAAAGAGGGCTAGAGCCTAAAGCCTGCCCTGAGCCTGAGCAATATGCTGCTGATGTCAGCAAAGATGGCTGGTTTTAGGGGCTAGGCATCAACAAGACAACTTCAGAGAAGAGGAGGATGGTGCAGCCCCTTACCTAATGGGAGGGAGAGTGTTTTGCAGGGTTTACAGTATAGGTCAAAAAGTAGACATACAAAGGGGATGGTGGGGTAGTATGTAAATGAGAAAGACTTGACACATAAAGCAAGACAAGTATATCAATAAAGGGCTAAAGTGTGCTATTGGATTTATTGGACAATATTTTTTGGTCCCCAGAATACCCTTTCCATAATAAATCGTGTACACTCTGTGGAAAGAACAGAGGCAACCATTGATATTTTTGTTGTAGGTATCAAAATGTAGGAGATAATTCCTCAACGCACAATAAAAGAAAATCGATACTTGGTGGGCATAGGAGTAGCACAACACAGGGGACATGGAGCACTGAAATTTGACATTTACCTAATTTTAAGTTTTCATTTTATATGGGATTATAAACTACTGAAAAGATATGACTTGGTATTAGAATGTGTTGCTAGGATATTTTCTGCATTTAGAAATATCCACTTTATACCTCTTGACCCTGGTGAAAGTTAGCAGTAATATGCAGTAAATGTAACATGCTAATTCTGTATAAAGCCATGAACATTAAAATTGTGCTCAGGGCTCCAAATTGGATTGAATCTGAAACGTTGCATACATATCTGTAAGAAACCTTAAACTTAGCAATGCGGTCAGAGGTGTGCCATGAACCACGTCCGGGGGCACGACTATAGAGGGCATACCCTATAATAAAATAATAAATTAAGGGAGGGTTGGGAGGGTTTCACAAACATCGCTAGCGCCTGACTGCATGGAGCAGGGGCCTTATATGCTAGTGCCCCTCCCCTAATTACTATATACCCCACCTGTGATGCAGGTGGAAATACTTCCACCTCTCGCACAAACACAGCCCTAATGGGCTTCCACTTGTGCTCAGGGCTCCAAATTGGATTGAATCTGAAACGTTGCATACATATCTGTAAGAAACCTTAAACTTAGCAATGCAGTCAGAGGTGTGCCATGAACCGCGTCCGAGGGCACGCCTATAGAGGGCAAAAGTCAACTTAGTAGGATGAATAATAAAATTGATAACTAACAAACAAAGCCTCGATAATAATTATCGCATACATTATACTAGACTCCACCCTGTGTGACGAAAGAGTTGCAGTTACTAACCAGTGACCACCCGAGGCGGTGCCTGTACCTGACAAACTGTGGTAGTATTCCTCCACTCAGAGAATGACCTGAAACTGAAAACCGGAACAGGCTGAGATGCTAACTGATACTACCTGTGACAGTACTACCAAAGAAGACACTGACAGTCACCCATCAGGCATGCCATAGCGCTACCCAAGTACCTGTAATTTAAGAGGCAAAATAAACTCAGATAGTGTAAAGCAAGAACCCGACTACATGACAGACCTTTGGACACAACAACCTTGCAGGCCCTATCATCTGTGGGGAACAAGACTCGTGTGTACCTTACCTAAAGACTTGACTATCGTCAGACATACCCAACTACTGACCTTGTGACCCGCATGAATTCAGAAGTGAGAACCTAATGCCGGTGACAGGACTCTACGAGTGTACAGTATAAAGCTACGAGCATTTGTACCATATGAATGCTACGAGTGTACCGTATAAAACTTAGCGCACATTACAGCACAAATGCCAAGCGCATGTACAGTACATTGCTACGAGCGTATGTACATTATGGAAGCTACGAGTGCACCATATAAACTACAAGCGTATGTACCGAATAAATGCTACGTGTACAGACAGAAAGCTAAAAGCGTATTTACATTATAAGGTTATGAGAGCACGGTATAAATGCTATGAGCATATGTACAGTACAAAGCTACGAATGTCCCGCATGAAAGCTATGAATATACAGTGTTAACAGCTAAAAGGGTGCAGTATAAAGCTACAAAAGCACAGCATGACAGCTACTAGCGTATGTACAGTATAAAGTTACAAGCGTATGTGCCATATAAATGCTACGAGGGTGTAGTATAAAGCTACAAGTGTACTGTATAACAGCTACGAGCGTAAGTACCGTATAACTGCTACGAGCGTACAGTCTAAACTCTATGAGCGTATGTAACGTTTAAGTGCCATCAGGGTACAGTATGAACGCTACGTGCGTATGTACCGATAAAAGTACAAGTGTACAGTATAAATGCTACGACCGTACGTTATGAACGCTGCTATGAGCGCATGTACAGTACCTCGCTTCGAACCTATGCACAGTATAAGTTACGAGTGTACAGTTTGAAAGCTACAAGCTTGTGTGCGGTATAACTTCTACGAGAGTACAATATAAAGCTACGAGTGCCCAGTATAACTGCTATGAACAGTATAAATGCTATGAGTGTACAGTATAAGCTATGTGTGTGTGTATGATATACAAGCTACGAGCGTATGTATCGTATAACGCTACGAGTGTACATTATAAAGCTGCGACTGTACAGTAAGAAGCTACGAGCATATGTACCGTATGAAAGCTATGAGGGTACCGTATAACAGCTATGAGCGTATGTACAGTATAAATGCTATGAGCGTACAGTCTAAACTAAGAGCGTGTGTGCAGTGTAAGTGCTACGAGGGTACAGCATAAAGCTACGATTGTACAGTATAATAACTACGAGCGTATACACAGTATAAATGCTGCAAGGGTATGTATGGTATGAAGCAACGAGTGAACAGCATACAAACAACGAGCGTATGAACTGTATAAATGCCACGAGCGTACAGACTAAAAGAACGAGCATGTGTACCGAGTACTACGAGGGTACGGTATGAAAGCTACAGTTGTAAAGTATGAGCGCTACATGCGTTTGTACGGTATGAAAACTACAAATGTACAGTATGAAAGCTAAGAGCGTATGTGCAACCTAAACACCATGAGCATATGTACAGTATCTTGCATATACCGTATGTACAGTATCAAAACTACGAGCACATGAACCGTATGGCTTCTGCAAGCATGCAGTATGAGCTACGAGTGTACACTATAACTGCTACAAGTGTACGGAAACTGCTACGACCATATGACCAGTAGAAATGCTACGGGTGTACCGTATAAGTTATGAGCGTGGGTACAGCATAACGCTGCAAGCAAATGCCTCGTAGATGCCATGAGTGCACGAACAGCAATTTTTTTTTTTGTGGTTTTTTATTTTCTTTCCTTTGCAGAACCAAAGCTACGAGCATACGTGCAGTATCAACTGTGAATGCATGAGCGGTATAACTGGTACAAGTGTCTGCAGTAAACGCTCTGAGTGCACATAAATAAATGGCATAAATGCCATTCCTTCCATGTGCCGCATAAATACCATGAACTTATTTGCAGTGTAATGCTATGAGCAGAATAAGTTATGACCGTATGTGTGGCATAAATGCTACGTGTGTATACGTAGTATACACCCTGAACGTACGTCTGGTGTGACTGTTATGGGTGAATGTACGGTATAACTACTATGCGTATATGTGCCGTATAACTACTATGAGTGTAACTGTGGAACAAGCTATAAAGGTTTAAGCATTATGAATGCTACGAGCGTATATGCAGGATAAACACTGAGCGTATGTGCAGTATGGCTGCTATGAGTGTATGTGGAGTGTGAAAGCTATGAGCGTGTGCGCAGTAACCCCTATGAACGTATGTGCAGTATTACATTGTGAGCATATATTCAGTATAAATGCTAGAAACGCACGTGCAGCACAAATGCCACGATTCAGCATAGTGTGCAGCATAATAATTTTTTTTTTTTTTGGCCCCCAACGTTGATATTATACATGCTTACATGATAAATTCTATGAAGATATGCATGAAAAATGAAAGCTATGCACGTAAGCCACAAGTTTATAGATGAGTGGATGAAGACAATAAAAGCTATACATAGACTCACTTGCGACAGACCTTCATTTACTAAGAAAAGAGGTTCTGCAGCAGCAAAAGCATGCATGGCAGGAATGCTATACCCCAGATAACCTCCGTATACCCGTTATAAACATGACCTAAAAGAAGTAAAAAGGGGCAACTAAAATGACAAATAACCCCTCGCAACCACAGTAACTGCATGAAGGTAACCGAGGCTGTACCCAGAGCATTGAGGAACGCCAGGACTACAAGAAAGTCTCCAACTTCAATACAGCACTTACCAGAATCTGACCAACTCCAGCCGGAGAACTAGCCTCCAACAGAAACCCCTGTGACCCGGAGCGAGAATCTGCCAGATCACATGAACCCCGGTGATCGCTGCCTGGCGTGAGGCACCTGCTCCCGCCCGCAACCCAGAGCGCTGGGGAAGTAGAGGTACGTACCCCAAACATGGTCTATCCCCAGCCAGACCACTGGATGCTGGCTGCTGAAGTCGTCAGCGATGCGGCAAAGCAAATGTGCAGCAGCATATCCCCCAACCTTACCATACGGGTGGTGGGCGGCCAAGCATTCCCTCATGAGGCAGCCTGCAGGCTACAAGGGACACCCAACCTGCAACACGTGGACTTACGCACAGCAAGGCTCCAGCTGTTGCAAGAGTCCTCCTTTCACAAACATCACGAGCGCCCGACTGCATGGAGCAGGGGCCTTATATGCTAGTGCCCCTCCCCTAATTACTATATGCCCCACCTGTGATGCAGGGGTTGTGAAATACTTCCACCTCTCGCACAAACACAGCCCTAATGGGCTTCCACTTGACATATTTCACTTATTCCAGTATTTCTGTAAAATATTCACTTTATTGAGAACCTCCAGCCACAATGTATTTAGTTTGTATATCCAGAAAAAATATTTCTTGTGCTTTTACATTCTATTTACATACTGTATGGGTATGTTTTCAAGAACTTTAACCCCTTTAACTTTGTGGTTTTCTTGGGTATGTCTTGTCTGGGTATATCTGGTATGCCATATTTTGTGCTCAGACCCAAATATTTGGGAGTAATATGATTAACATTGACAACATATTTAGGGCATCCTTAGATATATAGTAACAAACATATTGAAAGTGACTCTGCTTCAAAACTATGTGAAGCACTTAATTTACTTACTGACATAGTAAGTTTATGACATAATACCACACGTTTTCAAAATTGTATGTAACGTTGTATTGGATTAGAGATAAATCTGGCTAGTGGGTATTAAGGATGTGTGTAATAATTTTGGATAATACAGTATAACTTGTATAGTGTTTTTAAAGTCTATTAATAAATGTAGATAATAATATAGATATTTTCAGCATATCTTTTGACTTTGTCCCCCCAGAGCATAGGTCGGTCCTCCCAGAGGGTACAGATGTAGCCGGCCTCATCTTGATCCTTTTTGCAATTACATATTATACTGCACTCCTGAAAGCAAGATTAGTTATCCCAACGTGTTACAAAAACCTTACATTATTCTTCAGTTACTGGCCTTGATCCCTGGTGCGGTAGAATATCCCTACAAAACACATTGCTATGCTGGGTTAAATCAAGGTAACCATCACTACATGGTATGTTGATAAGTAGGTATGTCCCCCCACACAGAAGGCAGGTATTTACCCCTTTTGTACCAAAACAAGAAAAATAAGGAAAACACCAGCACCTTCTCTATGACACAGAGATTTCCTCTGCAGCGCAAAGCGGCAAAGCAAATTTCTTCAGCTGCAGGCATTGATGGGTGACATTACCGTGCCTATGTTGATGCAGAGGTCACAATCTGCAATCAGTGTAGCCTGCAGGTCTGAAGTTGCTTGCAGCCTAAACCGATGCCTTGTGTCTGGTTTGGCTTTGGGACCTGAGATAAGCCTAAGTACCCTCTAGGTGTTCTCCCTTTATCCTACTCCAGGATGGGGAAGATGGACTTCTGCTGCTAGAGAGTACCAGGTTGCTCCACATGCTGTCTCACTGTGGGTTGCAGCTGCACCAGTGGACTAGATGGTATCAGTGCATGGGACCAGCGGGTAAGGCAGGTACGTATAATCAGTTGCACCCAGGGATGAGGCTTTTTTCAACCCTATAAACTATGTAACTCTCTAAGTGCTGAAGTGCTGGTAAGAGAAACCCGCTAAGGTTTTTAAAATGGTGTCGCTTTTTTAAATGGTGTCATTGTATTTGCCATTACTATATTCAGTATGTATCTGCCACCATCTTGGTTGGCGGTCTGCTATACTTTTATACCATCAATCATAATGCACCACACCAAGTAGATACAGGTGAATGGACTTCAGTCAAAGGCCAGACAGCCCCCTACGGTACACTCTATACAGTACTGTATGACTTGCTGCTCACATATTATTCACTGGGCCCAATGCAGAGCCCAATATAAAGAGCAAATAATAAGAGTAATCAGTGAAGCATACAGGAACCTCCGGGCCCCCAAAGGATAGAGGGTAAGATGAATGATCGTAGGGGACACACCATTGGGGACCCCCCGGGATCACGGTGCAGCCACCAGCATTCAGTGCCGGGCGCTGCTTCCGAGACAGGGACGTGATGTCACGGCCACACCCCCTAGTGACCTCACTCCACGCCCCCTCCATTCATGTCTATGGGAGGGGGCTTGATGGCTGTCATGCCCCCTCCCATAGACATGAATGGAGGCGACGTGGCCATGACGTCACGGCCCCGTCTCGGAGGCAGTGCCCGGGACAGAATGTCGGGGGCTGCACCATGATCGCAGGACGCATGCAATCATACATCTTAGCCCCTCTTCTTTGGATAGGGTATAAGATGTATAAAGCTGGAATACCCCTTTAAGAACCCTTTTCTATATTGATGATTGCATCACCTTTCCTTCATATTCAAGGAATGATCTCAGGTACTTTATACCCAATGAATGACAGACAGCTGTCTTGATGGACAAGAACTGTTAACTATCTGAGCTCTTGCTGTCTTTTTAGTGACTCTTGTGACCTCCAAGGCAGGATTTCTAAACACATTAACTTGGAGGTCCTGGACTTCTCTCTTAACTTCCTGAAATCATTTAAAATAACCTCCCATTTAACTTTGTCATTGTCAATGATTTTGTCATTGTTGTTTCCATGGTGTTCCATAAACTACCAGCAGTCTATTTGATGTGCAATATTCCTAACCTGAGCCGACAGAAGACAACACACTGTTTTGAATTTTGCATCCGACGGCACTACGCATACTGTAGTGTATATTGACTCAGCATCACTTTATAAACTTGTTCTTGTGATCCTGTTACTTACTGTTTCTTTCTAGTCAAACTACATATCAACTACATTTAAACAAGCCCGATGGTGCTTCTATCCTCCACAGGGTGTTGGCAATCTGGATATCCCCCATAACAATAAAGTAAATACATATAATAAAAGAATAAAAGGATTCTTCATGGACAAATGTCCAGAACAACAAGATCTTGTTATCTTATAGTTACCTAAGTATTCACCTTACAGTGCAATGCTGCGTTTGCTTTTCTTTGTTTTATATACTATTATACACTTCTTATTCCTAGCCTCTAAATCCTATTAGCTCCCAAAGTTAGAGAATCATAATTAACCTGTGATTACTAAGCAAATTGGATGGTGCGTCCATTAGTTACTGCGGTTCCTTAGAAAGATGCCTTAATGGTGTCCTTGGACTTATTACAAGGAACCCCTTACGATAAGTGAATCACAAGATGTCCTGCTGTTTTAACTCTCAGCGATAAGTTGTAATCTGTGGGAGAACCATTCAGCTAACTTCCCTGCAGCACCATAGGTGAAATGAAGCAATGCCTAGTAAAGTGAATGGTCTCTCTGAGTAGTTGCCGGAGCTCTTTTGTAGGTGTTTTCTGATCTGCCTTACAGGGTTTCTATTTTAAAACAAAGGTCTTTCTATTAAAGGGGTTATTCAGCATTAGAAAAACTGAGATGATTTCTTAAAAAAAAAGAAAAAGCAAAAAAATTAAAAACCCATCATCGCACCTGTTTTCAGTCTGTGTGTGGTATTGCAAGTTAAGGGGTCTGCTCAGTTGTTCCTGAGTTACAATGCGCCCCAGTGTTGAGGCCTCCTGCTCCTGGCAGGCCTGCTCGGTCATCGGGTACACATCGCACTCCTTTCTCTTTTCCAAGTTTTGTTTATTTTGTTGCTTACTTATTTATTGTAATGCCTCTTTTACTACTTTCAATAAAACCTTTTTTGAGTTTGAAAAAAAAAGTGTGCCTGTCGTTAACAAAAACTTTGTATATAATGTACAAAATAACATATGTTTACTATACATTGGTTAAAAAATTTGTATATTTTTGTCCCTACAGCTTTTGTCTGTGTGTCTCTGAGAAGAGTCCAAATACAGGAAGTGTGGGTGGACAAGCAGGGCTCTGTATATGGAGGACAAGCAGGACTCTGTACACTGAGGACAAGCAGGGCTCTGTACACTGAGGACAACCAGGACTCTGTACACTGAGGACAAGCAGGGCTCTGTACACTGAGGACAACCAGGGCTCTGTACACTGAGGACAAGCAGGGCTCTGTGCAGTGAGGACAGGCAGGGCTCTGTGCAGTGAAGACAAGCAGGGGGCTCTGTACACTGAGGACAATCAGGACTCTGTACACTGAGGACAAGCAGGGCTCTGTACACTGAGGACAAGCAGGGCTCTGGACACTGAGGACAAGCAGGGCTCTGGACACTGAGGACAAGCAGGGCTCTGGACACTGAGGACAAGCAGGGCTCTGGACACTGAGGACAAGCATGGCTCTGTGCACTGAGGAAAAGCAGGGCTCTGTACACTCAGGACAAGCAGGGCTCTGTACACTGAGGACAAGCAGGGCTTTGTACACTGAAGACAAGCAGAGCTCTGTACACTGAGGACAAGCAGGGCTCTGTACACTGAGGACAAGCAAGGCTCTGTGCAGTGAGGACCGGCAGGGCTCTGTGCAGTGAGGACAAGCAGGGCTCTGTACACTGAGGACAAGCAGGGCTCTGTACACTGAGGACAAGCAGGGCTCTGTACACTGAGGACAAGCAGGGCTCTGTACACTGAGGACAAGCAGGGTTCTGTACACTGAGGACAAGCAGGGCTCTGTACACTGAGGACAAGCAGGGCTCTGTACACTGAGGACAAACAGGGCTCTGTACACTGAGGACAAGCATTGCTCTGTACACTGAGGACAAGCAGGGATCTGTACACTGAGGACAAGCAGGGCTCTGTACACTGAGGACAAGCAGGGCTCTGTACACTGAGGACAAGCAGGGCTCTGTACACTGAGGACAAGCGGAGCTCTGTACACTGAGGACAAGCGGGGCTCTGTACACTGAGGACAAGCGGGGCTCTGTACTCAGAGGACAAGCAGGACTCTGTGCACTGAGGACAAGCAGGGCTCCGTACATTGAGGACAAGCAGGGCTCTGTGCACTGAGAACAAGCAGGGCTCTGTGCACTGAGGACAAGCAGGGCACTGTGCACTGAGGACAAGCAGGGCACTGTACACTGAGGACAAGCAGAACTCTGTATACTGAGGACAAGCAGGGCTCTGTGCAGTAAGGCTCTGTGACAAGCTCTTGGCTCATATATCAAGATGATTGACAAGCCAGAAACTTGCAAAGAACCCTGCTTGTCCAGCCCTCACTTTCTGTATTTGGTCTCCTCATAGAGTCACACAGACAATAGCTGCAAGGACAGCAGTTTTTCACCCAAAAATATACACAATCAATGTATATTACAATCATACATATAATGGTATTAGCTACATTATATAAAAGGTTTTTGTTAAGGAAAGGTACACTTTAATTACAGTACAAGTGGTTATCCAGTTTAGTAAAAAATGTATCTCCTATCCAAAGACATTGCGGACCCCTGGTTATTTCACACTTATCCCCTTTCCTTTGGATATGGTATACATTTCATTAAACTGGACTACTCCTTTAAATGCAGTTCTCAACTTTGATAAGCAAAGAGCCATTGGCTTCTCGCTCTATCATACACTCTTGGGGCTGCTGGCAATATTAAAGAGGTATTCCGTCCCTAGACATCTTTTCCCCTATCCAAAGATAATATGTCTGATCGCGGGGAACATCTACAGGAGGACCAGAGAAAAATTACCTACAGGGGGAAACTACATACTAAAGGGCACCTACTGGGGGAAGCTGCATACTGCAGAGACCCTGCTAATGGGGCTACTCCCTCTTTCCCAAGACAACACATTATCCTCAGGAGGTGTGGTTGGATAATGTATCTGCCCCCCCCCCCCCCCCCCTGAGTGATGTCATCACCTCTGACCAGATGGCACTCAGGAGGAGGCTGAGTGATGTTGTACATTCACATGCTCCTCTATAGGATGCCATATAATGGACAGGACCTCTGTATGGCCGGATCAGAAGAGCAGGATCAGAAGTGAGCTTCTCATTATGCCTAACAGTACTGATAGCAGTAAATCACCATCATTATCATTGCCACATATTTGATAAAAAATGTCCTAGAAGCAGGGGTCAAGTCCTGGAAAAAGAAGTGTAAGAACTCACCCAAAATTTCCACTCAAGGGCTGGTCCTGCAGGACTCCTGATAATGAGAATGGTGTTCCAGCTGTGGAAAAAGTGCAGGAACTCAGTTCCCATGCCTTCCTGCAGGACTGGAGCCCTGCCTAGAAGTAGTCACCCACAATCAGTATCCTACAAATCTCAGTATTATAAGCAAATCTCTTTTAATGTTTCTACACCACAAAGTGTCAAATATAGTAAAACTGTAAACTAACAAAACATACAATGTTTTAGGTTCTAAAGTCTTCCACTTCAATCATTTTTATTATCATCATCATTTACTTGTTGTATCATTGTAATCTTTGTTACAGACACCGAACATAGTGTAAAAGTCTATGAACTATAAATAAAAATGCATTGCCTGAATTATTACTGCTCACATAATAACAGCTATTTTGTATCCATGCATTTTATTATTGAGGCCAATGCTTTCAAAATACTTCAATTTTACACTGAATAGATTTCAATTTTTTTGTTTTTGTAGGGAATGTATTGCAGCATGATCTGCATAGCAAAGCTAGGAGACATCACACATCAAACTGCATGATAAGGTTTCCTATGTCACTATAAAGAGTGCTATATATAGATGAACAGATACAATTAGGGATGAGCGAATCGAATCTGACAAATCCGAATTTGTTACGAATTTCAAGAAAAAATCGACTGTTTAGTGCAGTCCAGGCTCCAGGGCATCTAAAATGGCAGATCCACATGTGAAGACATGGGGCAAGAAATCCTGGGAAGGTGCAAACAAGGGTCAGCGGGATGACCCTGAATCACATGCAACCCATCAGCAGCCAACCACCCCTGTGATGTCACAGTCCTATATAATCGGCAGCCATCTTGCAGCCACTCATATCAGCATTCTATTGTTGAGAGAGAGGGACAGCGAGCAGTGTGTTGCACAGAAAAGCTTTTTTACAGCAGCGATTCCCCTCAAGCCCAAATCCAGCCTAGAAACAGATATGGAAGGGAGAGAGATTGGGAGAGAAAGTGCAATTGTGGGTGTATTACAGCAGTGATTCACCTCAAGCCCAAATCCAGCCTAGAAGCACTGATAGGGAAAGGAGTGAGATTAAGAGAGAAAGTGCAATTTTGGGTGTAGTACACAGCGACTGTGTGCTGCAGCACTGGTGTGTAAAACAACTGAAAAGCTAATAGTAGCCAGCCAGTTAGGGTGAGCAGAGCAATAAAAGTGTATTGTCCTCTATTAAGTGTAACCTGTGTTTTTACACACAGGTTACACTTAATAGAGGACAATACACTTTTATTGCTCTGCTCACCCTAACTGGCTGGCTACTATTAGCTTTTCAGTTCAGGGATGTACCACTTTTTTTCCTGTTAAAGTCTCATGGGCCTAGTTACTGTGAAAGGCCAGCCAAAAGTAAACACCTGCTGGTGTTGTAGACAAATACTGTTTTAAGCGTACTGGAGTGCATTGTACTCCCCTCATAAGTGCATACCACATACGTGCATCTAAGTATTGTACCATTTTGTTCCTGTTAAAGTCTTAAGGGCCTGTTTACTGTGAAATGCTAGGCGAAAGTTCACATCTGCTGGTGTTGTAGACAAATACTGTTTTAAGGTACTGGAGCACATTGTACTCCCTCATAAGTGCATACCACATTCGTACATCTACGTGGTGAACCATTTTGTTCCTGTTAAAGTCTTAACGGCCTAGTTACTGTGAAAGGTCAGGCAAAAGTACACACCTGCTGCTGTTCTAGACAAATACTGTTTTAAACTTAGTGGAGCATATTGTACTCCCCTCATATACGCACTAAGTATGTCAGGCAGAGAAGTGCCAGGACATGCACAGAGGAGTGGCAGAGCCCTAAATTCATCAGGCACAGGCAGAGGTCACAGCAGACTAGGGGCAAGTGGCCAGAGCTCCAGATATCAGCTAGCGGTTGTGTCTCGACCAGCAACCCATCTGCTGTCATTGACTGGTTAACTCGGTTATATACTTCATCACAAGTGACATCTGACACCCCCAGTCAACAGTCGGTGGGTTCCTCAGACACAGCCATCAGTTGGCATGGCCTGGGAGCAGTCCCTGTCCTCCAATTGCCTCTGTCCTATGCTGTTCCCTCCTCCATAGACGTATCTTATGATGTGGGTTCAGCTCCACTTTTTAGTCAGGATGATCAACTAAAGAACAGTGAGCAGCTACTGCCCAGCCAAAAAGTGGAGGAGACATATCCACTTCCTTTGCTAGGCAGACAAGTAGAGAAGATGAGAGTGGCATGGTAGGTGGTGTTGGGAGTGTTCAGGCTCCTGAAGCACACACTGTTGAGGAACCTGAAGACATCAGTGACGTGCTGACACAACTCAGTGATGATGAAGCCGATTGCACTTGGGAGCCGGGTGCAGAAGGGACTTCATCATCATCAGGAAAAGAGGGTGGCAGGTTGCCCATGAGGCAGCAGTTGAGCCAGCAAGGTGGTAGCATGGTTGGGAGTCAGCAACTCAGCATGGTGGCAGCAGTGGGAAGTCTGGAGCCAAACGTGCCCTGGGGAGACCACCTGCTTCACGGCAGCCTACCTGCCCAGGAGTTAGTGTAACAGGGATCCCTAGAGTCGGCGGCAGTAGCAGTCAGTCAGTGCGGACTGTTGGGGGGAAAATCAGCTATGTGGCATCAGTGTGGCAGTTTTTTATCTGGAGGATGTTAACATGGCCACATGTAATTTCAAATAATATCTTTAATCTTTTCATTTGTGAGGCCCTATGGTCTTTTCTTGCTGCTGCCACCTCCAGGCTTGGTCATTCTGCCACATTTTGGTCTCCTTATGCTGGTGCCACCTCCAGGCTGTGTCATTGTGCCACTGTGTGGTCTCCTCATGCTGCTTATGGTAATCTATTTAAAATCTTCAATTTAAATGTGAAAATATATCTTTAATCTTTTCAAATGTGAGGCCCTATGGTCTCCTCATGCTTCTGGGACATTACCTAAAAATGTTTATAGTAATCTATTTAAAATCTTCAATTTAAATATACACTACTTAAAAAAATAAAGGGAACACTAAGATAACACATCCTAGATTTGAATGAATGAACTAATCGTATGAAATATGTTACGTTATCTGCGCCGGCCTCACACGCTGGCCGTGAGCGCATGGTCCCCTTACCTTCTGCTGCCAACGGGGCTGGGACTCGCATTACGGGACGCACCCTCATGCGAGCCCCAGTCCGTCACTCTCCGGGTGTTTCCCCTGCCTCTGCTTCCGCCTCTCTACTCCGGCGCATGTGTCCCCGTCCCTTAGGCCGTGCGCGCGCCGGAGCTTTAAGATTTAAAGGGCCAGTATGCTCATTAGTGTAACCACTTGTGTCTTGTTGATAAATTCCTCCACCCTCGTCAGTTCTCTGCCGGATCTTAGTTGACTTGTGCCCTAGAGAAAGGGTTCCTCTGTATTGCCTTGCCGTGTACCAGATCTCCTGCTCTCGTGACCTTGCTTCTCTGCCGCCTGCCTACTGAACTTCTGCTTCGTCCAGACTACGCTACTGTGCCGCCTGCCCTGACCTACAGCTATCCTGACAACGAGTTGTCTCATCCCTTCTGTGCTTCGCATCTCCTCAGCTGCCTGTGTGGTCGAGTTATTGCTGGGGGTAGCGACCTGGGTGTTGCCTGTAGCTGCAAGTCCATTCTGCTTTGCGGCGGGCTCTGGTGAAGACCAGCGGCACCTTAGACTCCGCTCCCTGACACGATCCGAGTCATCTGCCACACAGGTCCAGAGGATCCACATACACCGGCGTTCCTGTCTTCAGAAACGTGAGTGTTACAAAATACTTTTGTCTTTACATAGATGAATGTGCTGACAACAAAATCAAACAAAAATGATCAATGGAAATCAAATTTATCAACCCATGGAGGTCTGGATATGGTGTCACATTCAAAATCAAAGTGGAAAACCTCACTACAGGCTCATCCAACTTTGATGTAATGTCCTTAAAACAAGTCAAAATGAAGCTCAGTAGTGTGTGTGGCCTCCACATGCCCGTATGACCTCCCTACAACGCCTGGGCATGCTCCTGATGAGGTGGCGGATGGTCTCCTGAGGAATGTTCTCCCAGACCTGGAATAAAGCATCCATCAACTCCTGGACAGTCTGTGATGCAATGTGGTGTTGCTGGATGGAGCGAGACATGATGTCGCAGATGCGCTCAATCGGATTCAGGTCTGGGTAACGGGCGGGCCAGTCCATAGCATCAATGCCTTCCTCTTGCAGGAACTGCTGACACACTCCAGCCACATGAGGTCTAGCATTGTCTTGCATTAGGAGGAACTCAGGGCCAATCGCACCAACATATGGTCACACAAGGGGTCTGAGGATCTCATCTCGGTACCTAATTGCAGTCAGGCTACCTCTGGCAAGCACATGGAGGGCTGTGCAGTCCCCTAAAGAAATGCCACCCCACACCATTACTGACCTACCGCCAAATTGGTTATGCTGGAGGATGTTGCAGGCAGCAGAATGTTCTCCATGGCATCTCCAGACTCACATCTGTCATGTGCTCAGTGTGAACCTGCTTTTATCTGTGAAGAGCACAGGGCGCCAGTGGCGAATGTGCCAATCTTGGTGTTCTCTGGCAAATACCAATTCAAATTAAATTAAATGAAAATTACATAAAAAATCTCTTTACTCTCTTGAATTTTGACGCCATTTGGTCTCCCTGCTGCCGCATCCAGACACTCTGCAGCAGTGATTCTAATAGCGATGCCTGTAAAATGTCATACTGAATAACAGTATTACTTCACTAACAGAGCACATTCCCTATGAGTGTTACAACAAGGCAAAGTGTTCTACACCCGTATTGAGGCTCTCTGTAGGCCAGAAATAGCCATTTTTAATAGTGATTTGGCGTAAATAAATTCAAACCAAAACCATTTTTGGGGGGAAATTTTGCGAATCGGCCAAATCAAATTTAAAAAAAAATTCACTCATCTCTAGATACAATAGGTGCCTATTTCAAAGATCCATACTCTTTTTTTACAGCATGTACAGTAAGGGCTAAAAGGATTGACATCTGAAGAGGCACCGAAAAACATTTATAAAGAATATGAGTAATTTCTTGCCTATAGTTGTTAAAGGGGAAGTCCGGTACAGAACGTCTTATCCCCTATCCACAGGAAAGGGGATAAGTGTTTGATTGCTGAGGGGTCTGACTGCTGGGACTCCCCGTGATCCCCTGCACCACAACTCAGTGTTCTAAACTTTTGTGTTCAGAACATCAGCTCTTCTGTTACATAGTTACATAGTTTGTACGGTTGAAACAAGACATGTATCCATCAAGTTCAACCAAGGAGGTTAAGAGAAGGGGTATGGATAAATGAAGGGGAGGGAATTCTATATGTCTGCATTCGCATTATTTTAGTATTACCCTCTAGGAATGTGTTTAAACGGGTACTCCGGTGGAAAACTTTTTTTTTTTAAACAACTGGTGCCAGAAAGTTGAACAGATTTGTAAATTAAAAAGCAAAGCTATAAATAATTGTATATAGTTCGCGCTGGTACGGATTTATAAAAATATATGATATAGTATAACAATATCCTTCCTGTATAGAAAGATGTCATATGATATTGCTTGAGTAGTATACTGAGAATTCCCTCTTATGTTAAGGTTAGCTAAAAAAAATGAGTTTATATGTTTAGATATATACTTTCCGATAATCATATACATCCAAGACAGTTATACATTTGTTCCTGATTGTTATACCTGTGTTACGCCGAGCGCTCCGGGTCCCCGCTCCTCCCCGGAGCGCTCGCTACACTCTCGCTATTGCAGCGCTCCGGTCAGATCCACTGACCCGGTGCGCTGCGATCCTGCCTCCAGCCGGGATGCGATTCGCGATGCGGGTGGCGCCCGCTCGCGATGCGCACCCCGGCTCCCGTACCTGACTCGCTCTCCGTCGGTCCTGTCCCGGCGCGCGCGGCCCCGCTCCCTAGGGCGCGCGCGCGCCGGGTCTCTGCGATTTAAAGGGCCACTGCGCCGCTGATTGGCGCAGTGGTTCTAATTAGTGTGTTCACCTGTGCACTCCCTATGTATACCTCACTTCCCCTGCACTCCCTCGCCGGATCTTGTTGCCATTGTGCCAGTGAAAGCGTTTCCTTGTGTGTTCCTAGCCTGTGTTCCAGACCTCCTGCCGTTGCCCCTGACTACGATCCTTGCTGCCTGCCCCGACCTTCTGCTACGTCCGACCTTGCTTCTGTCTACTCCCTTGTACCGCGCCTATCTTCAGCAGTCAGAGAGGTTGAGCCGTTGCTAGTGGATACGACCTGGTCACTACCGCCGCAGAAAGACCATCCCGCTTTGCGGCGGGCTCTGGTGAACACCAGTAGTGACTTAGAACCGGTCCACTAGCACGGTCCACGCCAATCCCTCTCTGGCACAGAGGATCCACCTTCTGCCAGCCGGCATCGTGACAGTAGATCCGGCCATGAATCCCGCTGAAGTTCCTCTGCCAGTTGTCGCCGACCTCACCACGGTGGTCGCCCACCAGTCACAACAGATAGCGCAACAAGGCCACCAGCTGTCTCAACTGACCGTGATGCTACAGCAGCTACTACCTCAGCTTCAGCAATCATCTCCTCCGCCAGCTCCTGCACCTCCTCCGCAGCGAGTGGCCGCTTCAGGCCTACGACTATCCTTGCCGGATAAATTTGATGGGGACTCTAAATTTTGCCGTGGCTTTCTTTCTCAATGTTCCCTGCACTTGGAGATGATGTCGGACCAGTTTCCTACTGAAAGGTCTAAGGTGGCTTTCGTAGTCAGCCTTCTGTCTGGAAAAGCTCTGTCATGGGCCACACCGCTCTGGGACCGCAATGCCCCCGTCACTGCCTCCATACACTCCTTCTTCTCGGAAATTCGAAGTGTCTTTGAGGAACCTGCCCGAGCCTCTTCTGCTGAGACTGCCCTGTTGAACCTGGTCCAGGGTAATTCTTCCGTTGGCGAGTACGCCGTACAATTCCGTACTCTTGCTTCAGAACTATCCTGGAATAATGAGGCCCTCTGCGCGACCTTTAAAAAAGGCCTATCCAGCAACATTAAAGATGTTCTGGCCACACGAGAAATCCCTGCTAACCTACATGAACTCATTCATCTAGCCACTCGAATTGACATGCGTTTTTCCGAAAGGCGTCAGGAGCTCCGCCAGGATATGGACTTTGTTCGCGCGAGGCGTTTTTTCTCCCCGGCTCCTCTCTCCTCTGGTCCCCTGCAATCCATTCCTGTGCCTCCCGCCGTGGAGGCTATGCAAGTTGACCGGTCTCGCCTGACACCTCAAGAGAGGACACGACGCCGCATGGAGAATCTCTGCCTGTACTGTGCCGGTACCGAACACTTCCTGAAGGATTGTCCTATCCGTCCTCCCCGCCTGGAAAGACGTACGCTGACTCCGCACAAAGGTGAGACAGTCCTTGATGTCAACTCTGCCTCTCCACGTCTTACTGTGCCTGTGCGGATATCTGCCTCTACCTTCTCCTTCTCTACCATGGCCTTCTTGGATTCCGGATCTGCAGGAAATTTTATCTTGGCCTCTCTCATCAACAGGTTCAACATCCCGGTGACCAGTCTCGCCAGACCCCTCTACATCAATTGTATTAACAATGAAAGATTGGACTGTACCATACGTTTTCGCACGGAGCCCCTCCTAATGTGCATCGGACCTCATCACGAAAAAATTGAGTTTTTGGTCCTCCCCAATTGCACTTCTGAAATTCTCCTTGGACTACCCTGGCTTCAACACCATTCCCCAACCCTGGATTGGTCCACAGGGGAGATCAAGAGTTGGGGTACCTCTTGTTTCAAGGATTGCCTTAAACCGGTTTCCAGTACTCCCTGCCGTGACCCTGTGGTTCCCCCTGTAACCGGTCTCCCTAAGGCCTATATGGACTTTGCTGATGTATTTTGCAAAAAACAAGCTGAGACTCTACCTCCTCACAGGCCTTATGACTGTCCTATTGACCTCCTCCCGGGCACTACTCCACCCCGGGGCAGAATTTATCCTCTGTCCGCCCCAGAGACTCTTGCTATGTCTGAGTACATCCAGGAAAATTTAAAAAAAGGGCTTTATCCGCAAATCCTCCTCTCCTGCCGGAGCTGGATTTTTCTTTGTGTCCAAAAAAGATGGCTCCCTACGTCCTTGCATTGACTACCGCGGTCTTAATAAAATCACGGTAAAGAACCGCTATCCTCTACCTCTTATCTCTGAACTCTTTGATCGCCTCCAAGGTGCCCACATCTTTACCAAACTGGACTTAAGAGGTGCTTATAATCTCATCCGCATCAGGGAGGGGGATGAATGGAAAACGGCATTTAACACTAGAGATGGACACTTTGAGTATCTGGTCATGCCCTTTGGCCTGTGCAACGCCCCTGCCGTCTTCCAAGACTTTGTTAATGAAATTTTTCGTGATCTCTTATATTCCTGTGTTGTTGTGTATCTGGACGATATTCTGATTTTTTCTGCCAACCTAGAAGAACACCGCCAACATGTCCGCATGGTTCTTCAGAGACTTCGTGACAATCAACTTTATGCCAAAATGGAGAAATGTCTGTTTGAATGTCAATCTCTTCCTTTCCTAGGATACTTGGTCTCTGGCCGGGGACTACAAATGGATCCAGACAAACTCTCTGCCGTCTTAGATTGGCCACGCCCCTCCGGACTCCGTGCTATCCAACGTTTTTTGGGGTTCGCCAATAATTACAGACAATTTATTCCTCATTTTTCCACCATTGTGGCCCCTATCGTGGCTTTAACCAAAAAGAATGCCAATCCTAAGTCATGGCCTTCTCAAGCGGAAGACG
Source organism: Hyla sarda (assembly GCF_029499605.1). Classification (NCBI taxonomy): domain Eukaryota; kingdom Metazoa; phylum Chordata; class Amphibia; order Anura; family Hylidae; genus Hyla; species Hyla sarda. The sequence continues at coordinate 275,904,250 of NC_079194.1, read as the reverse complement.
CCTTTAAACGGCTCAAGGCTGCCTTTTCTTCTGCTCCCGTGCTCTCCAGACCTGACCCATCTAAACCCTTCCTATTGGAGGTTGATGCCTCCTCAGTAGGAGCTGGAGCGGTTCTTCTACAAAAAAATTCTTCCGGGCATGCTGTTACTTGTGGTTTTTTTTCTAAGACCTTTTCTCCGGCGGAGAGGAACTACTCCATTGGGGATCGAGAGCTACTGGCCATTAAATTAGCACTTGAGGAATGGAGGCATCTGCTGGAGGGATCAAAATTTCCAGTTATTATTTACACCGATCACAAGAATCTCTCCTATCTCCAGTCTGCCCAACGGCTGAATCCTCGCCAGGCCAGGTGGTCTCTGTTCTTTGCCCGGTTTAATTTTGAAATTCACTTTCGCCCTGCCGATAAGAACATTAGGGCCGATGCTCTCTCTCGTTCCTCGGACGCCTCGGAAGTAGAGCTTTCTCCGCAACACATCATTCCTCCTGACTGCCTGATCTCCACTTCTCCAGCCTCCATCAGGCAAACTCCTCCAGGGAAGACCTTCGTCTCTCCACGCCAACGCCTCGGAATCCTCAAATGGGGTCACTCCTCCCATCTCGCAGGCCATGCGGGCATCAAGAAATCCGTGCAACTCATCTCTCGTTTCTATTGGTGGCCGACTCTGGAGACGGATGTTGTTGATTTTGTGCGGGCCTGCACTGTCTGTGCCCGGGATAAGACTCCTCGCCAGAAGCCCGCTGGTCTTCTTCATCCTCTGCCTGTCCCCGAACAGCCTTGGTCTCTGATTGGTATTGACTTTATTACAGACTTACCCCCATCCCGTGGCAACACTGTTGTTTGGGTGGTCGTTGATCGATTTTCCAAGATGGCACATTTTATTCCTCTTCCTGGTCTTCCTTCAGCGCCTCAGTTGGCAAAACAATTTTTTGTACACATTTTTCGTCTTCACGGGTTGCCCACGCAGATCGTCTCGGATAGAGGCGTCCAATTCGTGTCAAAATTCTGGAGGGCTCTCTGTAAACAACTCAAGATTAAATTAAACTTTTCTTCTGCTTATCATCCTCAGTCCAATGGGCAAGTAGAAAGAGTTAACCAGGTCCTGGGTGATTATTTACGGCATTTTGTTTCCTCCCGCCAGGATGACTGGGCAGATCTTCTACCATGGGCCGAATTCTCGTATAACTTCAGAGTCTCTGAGTCTTCTTCCAAATCCCCATTTTTCGTGGTGTACGGCCGTCACCCTCTTCCCCCCTCCCTACTCCCTTGCCCTCTGGTTTGCCCGCTGTGGATGAAATAACTCGTGATCTTTCCACCATATGGAAAGAGACCCAAAATTCTCTCTTACAGGCGTCATCACGCATGAAGAAGTTTGCTGATAAGAAAAGAAGAGCTCCCCCCATTTTTTCTCCCGGAGACAAGGTATGGCTCTCCGCTAAATATGTCCGCTTCCGTGTTCCCAGCTACAAATTGGGACCACGATATCTTGGTCCTTTCAAAATTTTGTGCCAGATTAATCCTGTCTCTTACAAACTTCTTCTTCCTCCTTCTCTTCGTATTCCTAATGCCTTTCACGTTTCTCTTCTTAAACCACTCATCATCAACCGTTTCTCTCCCAAACTTGTTTCTCCCACTCCTGTTTCCGGCTCCTCGGACATCTTCTCCGTAAAGGAGATACTGGCCTCCAAGAAGGTCAGAGGGAAAACCTTTTTTTTGGTCGATTGGGAGGGCTGTGGTCCTGAAGAGAGATCCTGGGAACCTGAGGACAATATCCTAGACAAAAGTCTGGTCCTCAGGTTCTCAGGCTCCAAGAAGAGGGGGAGACCCAAGGGGGGGGGTACTGTTACGCCGAGCGCTCCGGGTCCCCGCTCCTCCCCGGAGCGCTCGCTACACTCTCGCTATTGCAGCGCTCCGGTCAGATCCACTGACCCGGTGCGCTGCGATCCTGCCTCCAGCCGGGATGCGATTCGCGATGCGGGTGGCGCCCGCTCGCGATGCGCACCCCGGCTCCCGTACCTGACTCGCTCTCCGTCGGTCCTGTCCCGGCGCGCGCGGCCCCGCTCCCTAGGGCGCACGCGCGCCGGGTCTCTGCGATTTAAAGGGCCACTGCGCCGCTGATTGGCGCAGTGGTTCTAATTAGTGTGTTCACCTGTGCACTCCCTATGTATACCTCACTTCCCCTGCACTCCCTCGCCGGATCTTGTTGCCATTGTGCCAGTGAAAGCGTTTCCTTGTGTGTTCCTAGCCTGTGTTCCAGACCTCCTGCCGTTGCCCCTGACTACGATCCTTGCTGCCTGCCCCGACCTTCTGCTACGTCCGACCTTGCTTCTGTCTACTCCCTTGTACCGCGCCTATCTTCAGCAGTCAGAGAGGTTGAGCCGTTGCTAGTGGATACGACCTGGTCACTACCGCCGCAGCAAGACCATCCCGCTTTGCGGCGGGCTCTGGTGAACACCAGTAGTGACTTAGAACCGGTCCACTAGCACGGTCCACGCCAATCCCTCTCTGGCACAGAGGATCCACCTTCTGCCAGCCGGCATCGTGACAACCTGCAGTTCCTGATCTATTGTTGGTATACTGTGTTTTATAGATCCAAGTGTTAAGTTGTGGTAATCCTTTTTATTGTTATATTCCTTTGTATAATGGGTTAGTTTCGCATGCTGCAAAAAAAATCCCTAGTTATACATATAGGTTGCGGCAAGTTTCTCTATAGTATTAAATATATGATGCGCTATTCAATATTATTTCAATGCTATCACTTATTTTCTAAGTTTAAGTACATTACCGGTCAGACCGCCGTTATGTTTTCTTCAATTAGTTACATAGGTGTTCTTCTATATCCACGGTGCTGTCCGGTAGTTGTATCTAGGTGAGAGATCCTATTTTGGTTCGGTCTATGCAGCGGCGAGTACGCCCCGGCCGGTGGCATCTCTAGCCTATGCTGCCTGCGACTTCCGGGATTGAAAGTTTTAGTGACGTCACTACAGGCGCTCCTCTGATTTTATTGCGATGTCCCGATCAGCCCGACTGAGCTGCCGGGAAGCATTTACTTTCACTTTCAGACTCGGCGGTCAACTTTGATCGCCGCATCTGAAGGGTTAATAGCGCGCGGCACAGCGATCGGTGCAGCGCACTGTTAGCATAGGGTCCTGGCTATCAATAGCAGCCGAGACCGACCCGGTGTGATGCGGGGTCACGGCGTGACCCCGTCTTAGACACCAGGACCTGGCTCAAGGCGTACAGGTACGCCCTGAGTCCTTAAGAGGTTAAAAGAAGTAGCGGCAAGACGTCCCCTGTTTAGTTATCAGAAAAACAAAAGCCTGGCTAGTCTTTTGGGTACTAACCAACATAAGGAAGAAAAGAAAAGTTCCTGGTTGGAAAGTGCTGTCCCACAGGGAAATTTCAAATGTAAACAATATTCCCATTGTGTCTTTAATCTTGAAACAAAATTCCTAAGGCTTGGAGGAATAGAAATTTCATAACCTGTAAGAGCAAGTACGTGGTTTACGCGATCCTATGCCCCTGTGGACGATTTTGCATAGGTAAGGCTGGGTTCACACTACGTTTTCTCCCATACGGGAGCGCATACGGCAGGGGGGAGCTAAAAGCTCGCGCTCCCGTATGTCACCGTATGCGCTCCCGTATGTCATTCATTTCAATGAGCCGACCGGAGTGAAACGTTCGGTCCGGTCGGCTCATTTTTGCGCCATATGCGCTTTTACAACCGGACCTAAAACCGTGGTTGACCACAGTTTTAGGTCCGGTTGTAAAAGCGCATACGGCGCAAAAATGAGCCGACCGGACCGAACGTTTCACTCCGGTCGGCTCATTGAAATGAATGACATACGGGAGCGCATACGGTGACATACGGGAGCGCGAGCATTTAGCTCCCCCCTGCCGTATGCGCTCCCGTATGGGAGAAAACGTAGTGTGAACCCAGCCTTAGACTATTTACAGTCTTTACCATAGAATTCGTAGCATGAGCATTTTAAGTCTGTCCGCATGGGCATAGGATCACCGTGTTTAATTGAACATGTGAAGAGTATTCATGGGGGTGATCCCAATGTTTTAAGATTCACAGGTCTGGAAGTGAATTGCCCCTATAATGGGGGTGACAGAAATAAGTTACTACTCCAGCAGGAAGCGAAGTGGATCTCATGCACAAATGCAATGGGGCCCCCCAGGTCTAAATGATAAAACTGACGTGTCAGTCTTTCTCTAGTGATCATACAGTCTCAGCTCCCTTTTTATGTTAGATAAAATTCCTTTTTTTATTTTTATTTATTGCATCCTCCCCTTCATTATCCTTCACTTGGTTTGTACTGCACTTTTGCCCTCAGACATGCTAGGGTTAAGTTGTTGTGTGCTGTCTTCCCCTGATATGCACGGCCGCTGAACAGAGTGGCGTCCCTGGTTGCTAAGCGCCCCAGTCCCGTGTTCGGTCCTTCAGTGACACCGACGCTGCCTCTCTACACGGGGAGTTTCCCTCCCTGTGCGTAGGGCGGGGCGGCGGTCACTAGTCGGATCACGTGATTTGGCGAGCGCGGCGACTTCCGGACGTAGGTGCACAGGGATGGAAGGAGAGCATGAAGAACCCGGAACAGCAATCATCTATTCAGGTGAGCATTAATTGGTTCTGTGTTCTGAAGGTTCATTTGAGAGCCAGATGATGTGCTGATCGGCGTGAAACATATGTTTCTCAAGTTCCATGAAAGCACCTGCTATGTGTATCCCCACTATGCGCAAATAAAGCACTGAAGAAAATGGATCGGTGAGTGCAGCCTGTTCTTTCCTACAGTTTGGAATGGGAATATATGGGACTAGGGGGACAATTCTTGCAATGGGTCAAATTGTTATACCGGAACTCCTCTGCTAAGATATTAATAAATGGAGAATTGAAATAATCTTTTGCACTAAGTAGAGGAACGAGGCATAGGTGTCCTTTATCTCCCCTCCTCTTTGCAATATATTGAGCCCCTTGCAAAGGCGATTTAAAGGGGTATTCCAGGCAAAAACTTTTTTTTTATATATCAACTGGCTCCGGAAAGTGAAACAGATTTGTAAATTACTTCTATTAAAAAATCTTAATCCTTCCAATAGTTATTAGCTTCTGAAGTTGAGTTGCTGTTTTCTGTCTAACTGCTTTTTGATGACTTACGTCCCGGGAGCTGTCCAGCTCCTATGGGGATATTTTCCCATCATGCAACGGATATTCTCCCATCATGCACAGCTCCCAGGACGTGACATCATCATTGAGCATTTAGACAGAAAACTTCAGAAGCTAATAACTATTGGAAGGATTAAGATTTTTTAATAGAAGTAATTTACAAATCTGTTTAACTTTCCGGAGCCAGTTGATATATATAAAAAAAAGTTTTTGTCTGGAATACCCCTTTAAGGAAGTGAAGATATTCTGGGGTTTGGCAATGGTGGTATTTATAACAAGATTAGGTTGAACTCGGATTACGTGATCCTTTTTCTGGCAGACCCAGGGGCTTCATTAAAGCGGATGATGGAATTAGTGGGTGACTTTGGCAGTTTACCAGCATTCGAATTAAATTGGAAGAAATCCATGACTGGATGAATGACTGATCACACCGGGTCTCACTTCTGACACCTGATTTGATCAGCAGTTATAAAGCAGGGGAGTGAGCTGCATGCTGCGCCACTCTGCTATGTATATAATATTTAAACACCATTTTTAAATCCCCCGCTGGGAGCCCTGAATGGCCGGCACCAAGGAGCCATTCAGAGTTCCCGGCAGGGTTTTTAAATTACTACTGTGTTAACCCTAAATGTATGCCCCCGTGCATATTTTTAATAATTTATTGGCCCAAGTGTGCATAAGTTCCCCCCCCCCCATGTCCATATCCTCCCATGTCCATATCCCCCCATGTCAATATCCCCCCGTTCCATATCCACCCCAGTGGTCTTATTCCCCGGCTGCCTGCAGCTCCTCATCTTCTAGGAGCAGAGCAGCATCGGGGACATGCAAGGTGGCGGCTGCGGAGGAAAATGAATGAAGTCGATATGTCCCGCATGGCAGCTCCATTCATTCATTCTCTGTGGCGGCTGTGGCAGAGGATGGATGAATGAAGCCGACATGCGGGACATCTCGGCTTCTTTCATTCTCCGCCACAGCCACCACCCGACATGTCCCCGCTGCTGCTCTGCTCCTAGAAGATGAGGAGCAGCAGGCAGACGGGGAATAAGACCACTGGGTTGGATATGGACACAGGGGGATATTGACATGGGGGGATATGGACAAGGGAGGGGGGAATAAACTTATGCACACTGGGGCCAATAAAATATAAAAAAATATGCACGGGGACATACATTTAGGGTTAACACAGTAGTAATTTAAAAACCCTGCCGGGAGCCCTGAATGGCTTCTCGGTGCCAGCCATTCAGGGCTCCCTGCGGGGATTTAAAAATTATGTTTAAATATTATATACATTGCAGAGTAGTGCAGCATGCTGCTCATTCCCCTGCTTTATAACTGCTGATCAAATCAGGTGTCAGAAGTGAGACCCGATGCGATCAGTCATTCAGCCCCTGTACTACTACCCCCAACATGCAACAGACTCTGTTCCATTATGGGGGTAGTAGTACAAACACTAATGTAGCCTCACCTGCCGACGGCAGTCTCCAGCAAGCGGGGAACTATTACTCCCATTATGGAAACCAGCCTGTTCCATGATGGAAGTAGCAGTAGTCCCTCAGCACTGCAGGAGTTTGCTCAGAAGTAAGTCAGTTGCTAAGGACGCTGCACAGCAAGGAACAGACATGCGCACAAGTAAGAAGATAGGTGCTGCGGAGTCCGTTCTGAACAGCTATTGGCTGATCATTAGCCAATGACTGCCACAACTAGGCTTGTGCAATTCGTTTTTGTCCGAATTGTTCATATTTCGTACATTCGGATAGATCCAAATTTACGAAATATTTACATCCGAATGAATCCGAATTCGTAAAAAAAAAGAATGGTACATGCCTACGAAATTGTGAAAAATGTGAACAGACTGTTCCATGCTGGGAGTAGTAGTACCTCTACTAATAGACATATCTCCCCGGGTATCAGTCTGACACCCGATGCGATCGTCCATAATATAGCAGAGATGCGGAGCGGCTGTATACAGCGCTCACATCTCTGCCCTATACTCCGGACAGTGATGTGAATAGAACATTACTCATTCATATTTTCCACCCAGAGTGGGGATTGGCCGGATGTTTGCAGCCAATCACCACTCTGAGGGAAATATGAATAAGTGAGTGGCCGGCCGGAGTATAGTGCAGAGCTGCGAGCGCAGGAGAAAGCCGTTCAATCTCTGCAATAGACAGGACAATCACATTGGGTGTCAGTAGTGATACCCGCTGTGATCTGTTCTTAGCTGCAGGTACTACTGCTCCCAACATGGAGCACACTCTTCTCCATGCTGGGAGCTGTAGTACCTGCATTAATAGACAGATGGCAGCGAGTGTAACTTCTGACACCTGCTGAGATCTGTCTATTAATGCAGGTACTACAGCTCCCAGCATGGAACAGAGTGTGCTCCATGTTGGGAGTAGTAGTACCTGCAGTTAAGGAAAGATCACAGCGGATGTCACTCCTGATATACATAATGTATAGATGCGGCCGGCGCTCTTCTATGGTCCCCTTCACTGACGTATATATACACACAGAGAGTTGTGATTGGCTGAAACCATCTGGCCAATCACAGCTCTCTGCAGGAAATATGAATAGGTGTATATATACGGCAGTGCAGGGGACCATAGAAGAGCAGCCGGCCGCATCTATACATTATACAGGAGGATCGCAACGAACCCCGGCGATCTGTCAATTAGTACAGTGTGTTCCAAACACACTACATTTTTTATTATTGTGGGCTAAATTAATTATGAGTGCCCTGCCAACCCACATAAATTGATCCCTGTTTAAAAATGAATAAAAAATTTGTTATAAAAAAGATACATTTTGTTAGATACAATTTTTTCCATCACTACTGAATCTTTTTTATTTTAGTTTTTTAATGGTACCCTACGAAATTTTATTTAAAAAAGGAATCTCCATCTCCAATAACCATAAAAACGAATAACGTAATCGTCCGAAAACTAAAATAAAACTAACGACATGTATAATGAATAGATTCGAAATAACGAATTCATCCGAAAGCTGAATAGTTGCCAAACAGAACCGGAAAAAATTATACGAATGCATCCAAAAACAGAAGAAAACAAATTACTGTATCCCGAAGATTTAACAGTATCGAAAAAAAAAATTCAGCCGAAAAAAAACGAAACAAAATTTTGGATTGTGCACATGTCTAGCCACAACTGATGAATCAGTAAAAAAAAAAAAAAAGTGCAAATGTGATTAACATATTCATGAGGGGCAGGGCTGAGCGGCAGCTGGGAGGAGGTGCAGCAGAAAACATCACAGCTGAGTAAGTGACGTGGCACTCACAACATGGCCGACAACACTGAGTGAAATGTGAGCACACAGTCACAGAAAGCCAGTAACAAACAGTATCTTCTGGGAAGATTTAAAAATAACTACAAGAGAACACCAGACAAGAAAAAGAAACCAGGCACAGAACTGGTGAGCTAAATATAATGAATTGCACCATATAACTATAAAAAAGGACCACCGGACAAACCCTTTAAAGGTGTCAACGCAGGATAGTCCGGATGGTGAATAAGCAGTAGTGTTGAGTGGCATAGGCCATATTCGAATTTGCGATATTTCGCGAATTTATGGATGAATATTCGTCATATATTTGCAAAATTCACATATTCGCAATATTTGCGGCCTTTTTTGTACTATGTTCCATAAAATTCGCATGCCCATTCACCATAAAATTCACATCTGCATGCGCAATATCACGTGATAAAAGAACTAAATGAAGGGAGGGATCAATATGCCTTCGCATACGCGAATTTTTGGGCACCCACCAGTCTGACACAGTAACTAGTATTTGAGCCTTGTTGACACCACAAGCTGGAAGCAGGGAGGGATGATCACTGTGATGTGTACTGTGAAAAAAAAATGCAAATATTCGTAATTGCAAATATTTTGCGCTATATTCGCAATATTCACAAATTTGCGAATATGCCATATTCGCGATAAATATTCGCATTGCGAATATTTGCGCCCAACACTAATAAGCAGCCCCAAACAAGTTCCAAAGATATTCAAGCTGTCCTGCAGGATCAGGGAACATCAGTGTCAGCGGAAACTATCCGTCAACATTTAAATGAAATGAAACGCTATGGCAGGAGACCCAGTAGGACCCCACTGCTGACACAGAGACATAAAAAATCAAGACTACATTTTGTCAAAATGAACTTAAGTAAGCCAAAATCCTTCTGGGAAAATGTCTTGTGGACACATGAGACCAAAATAGAGTTTTTTAGTGAAGCACATCATTCTACTGTTTAACGGAAACGGAATGAGGCCTACAAAGCAAAGAACAAAGTGCCTACAGTGCAATATGGGAGAGATTCAATTATATGTTGGGGTTGTTTTGCTGCCTCTGGCACTGGGGGCCTTGAATGTGTGCAATGAATCATGAAATCTGAGGATTACCAACGGATTTTGGGTCGCTCTGTACAGCCCAGTGTCAGAAAGATAGATTTGCGTCCGAGATCGAATGGAATGTTCTTTTTCCATTTGTGATGATAGCTGTAATTTTTTTACAAATGGAAAGAGAACATTCCATTTGGTCAGTTTTACAGGCTCTGTAGAAACTGCACAAAAATAACAGACTATGTAACACAAAGTAAAATCATAAAAAGAGTCTACTAGAAAAGGGCTATCCAGAGAAAATCATTCAGGCTGCCTACCAGAAGACCCCCGCATCCACAAGGATCACAACCATGGAGGAACACAAAAAGAAACCCAAGGAGATTATCAGAGGAGCGAAAGAAAATGGAAGTTTCAAATACAATTTTATCTTGGATTATAGGTTGTCCAAAACCATAAAAAATATGGTGGCCCCTAGCCACCTCAGAGAAGAAAAACGGTTGCAAACAGTTGATAGTAACCCGACCATGAGCAAAAACCTGCAAACTATGTACTAATATCAACCATGGTGCAAAAACATTTAAGAGTAAACAAACTGGGGAAATCTTTATAATCAAAAATAAACTGGATTGCAATTCAACATTTGTTGTATATCTAATTGAATGTGGATGTAACCTACAGTATATAGGATGAACATCACAGACATTAAAGAACCGTATGAGTGGAAACCGGTTCAATGTGATTCACAAATTTTTTAAACACAATGTATCGCGACATGCAACAGGAAAACATAACTCTGGGGACTTCAAAATCACTGCAATAGAACAGATATCTGAGGACAGCAATGATAGGTTTGGCAGACTCTGCAGAAGAGAATCATTTTGGATTTACTAAATAACACTTTGACCCCTCTGGGTTTGAACGAAAATATTGACAATGGCCCTGATTTACTAAGAGTGGAGTGGAGGTTTCTTTGTAGGTTTTAATTCCCTACAATTTATTTTCCACGGTATTTACTAAGGTTTCCCTACAGTTTCCAATTTCCCTACATTTTGCTTTTTTTACACATGCTCTGACCTGTAGGGTTTTCCTCAGCTCAAATTCACCACACTTTCTGTGGAAACTTTAGTAAATATGTTGGGATTTTGTGAAAATGTCGGGAACATACCCCTTTTCTGTGACCACACCCCCTTTCCCAGACGGTCACGCCCCTTTTTCGGGTTTTCTTAACAAAATGGAGAGTTAGTTGGGGTTTTTTCAATTCAGGCGCAATTTCAGGCGCACATTCTGGCGCAGACAGAATTTCAGGCGCAATGCGCCCGAAACTGGCGCACAACCCGACAAAACATGCAGAAACAAAATAGAACTTTTGGGTGGACCCAAGAAATGACCAGACACAGACAACACCGATTTTTATCATATCCATAATTTTTTTCCTTATATATTTTCTTATTTACTGTTAAATACCTATATGTCAAATCTCTATTTAATAGTATCCACATATTTTTATAGAGTTGCCATAATGTAGAGCAAAAGCATACAAACTTTGTACTAATATCAACCATGGTGCAAAAACATTTAAGAGTAACCAAACCGGGGAAATCTTTAGAATCTTTAGAACATCTGTGTTTTCTGAAAATACAGCCACAACATTCCAAACAGCTGCAACCTCATGTCCAGGAAAGTGTCTTTTAAAAAACCTCCCAATGCATGCGCTAAAATAATAAGTCATTGGCTGCACTACCTTACTATTCCAAATAAGAGATGCGCACCTAGAGTTACTCAGAAGCTACTGCACATACACGGTTAATAGAATTCAGTGAAACATCACTCTGCTTTCAGGAATCGACTCACAGATAAACTACATGGGATGCGCATCATCTCGGAACAATCAGACAACCGCACCACCAAAGAGGAGATGTCACTCTAGGAGATAAGCAAAATGCGGGGAGCACTCTGTAATAGCTAGCGTTAGCGATCAGACACCAAGGCAGACATCTAATATTCCCCTGATATATATTCATATCTAGACCAATCCCAGGGGATTAGATTCAACCAATCCAAAATTTGTGTTTTATTTAGAGTTTTTAGCATAATATTTAAAGAAATTAGATATTTTTACTCGATTTTGCCGATTTTATGAATGAACCACTGATATGTTTGCACACGTCACTAGCCAGCGCTACCACAGCACAGGTTTATGACACTTTGCATGCACGCCAGCTGCGGATTCTGGTGCCCATTTTTAGTCTACATATAGCTGTTTGTACCTGATACATGTATATCTGCCAAGGTCATTGAAAAAGAGGTGATAGACCTCGAAACGCGTCTGACAAGGCGAATAAAGAATCAATCATTATATTAACTTGCTTTGAACATTTATTGCCAATGGTTGGCGACGAATACCCGAGTATTTTTCTTCAACTCTACAAAAAATTAATTGGATTTATTGTTATCTAAGCACAGTATATATTTTTAGCCATTATGGATCTCTCTGACTCATTCTCTATTGCTGGGAATACAGCAGAAACTAGTATGACTGCTCCTAATGTTTAAATAAAAGACTTTAATAAACTGTAATGGCCTGTAATAAACTCAATTTTACTAATTCTACTGTTTAGCTTTTAGATAACCAAGTACAGTAAAGTTATTAAAGTCCAATCTTACTGCCGGTCGTGAATAGTTGAAAATGTATCTCTACTCTGTTTGATTTTTAACTCCTTTAAAGGGGAAGACATTCTTTAACCTTATTTCATCAGAAATTGTGCTAAAGCAATGTACTTTATAGAAAGAAAGGTCTAAGCAAAGATATTTTCAGCCGGGCATTGGTCTCTACATCACATGATACTCTGGTGCTAGGATCATACTGTAGCTTTGCCTGGGATCTGAAAATACTAGACACAACATGAAGTAGCCAAACTAGAGGCAGAAAAAAGCAGTGCTATTGCACCACCTAAGCAATATGTATAGAAAGTTAGTAACCATTTAAAGGGGTTATCCACAATAAGGGGATTTTAGTACGTACCTGCCAGACAGTAATGAACATGCTTAGGAAGGATCGGCGCTTGTGTAACACTCACGTTTCAGTAGACTGGAACACAGATGATAGTGGATCCGCTGGACCGATGTGGTAGATGACTCGGGCCATACCAGGAAGCAGAGTCCTAGGTCACTACCCCTGGCACGGCTCACCCACACAGGCGGCTGAGGAGATTCGAGGGACAGGTGGGATAAGGCAACTCGTGGACTGGATAGCAGGAGGTCAGGGCTGGTGGCACAGCAGCGTAGTCAGGAACGAAGCAAATGGTCAGTAGGCAGGCGGCAAAGTCGGGTCACGGAGCTAGAGTATGATACACGGTGAGGCAATACACAGGAATGCTTTCTCTAAGGCTCAAGGGCAACAAAGATCCGGCAGGGGTGTGTGGGAGGTGGAGGAATTTATCAATGAGCCAAAGGTGTTATTTCACTAATGGGCACACTGGCCCTTTAAATCTTAAAGCTCCAGCACATGCACGCCCTAGGGGATGGGGACACGTGCGCCGGTGCAGAGAGGCGGGGGAAGGAGAAGCACCAGATGAGTGATGGGCTGGGATTGCATGTGGGCGCGTCCCGCGATGCGAATCCCAGCCCCGCCGGCAGCAGCAGGTAGTGGGACCATAACATAACAGCTTGTCTTTGGGTTAAATGGCTATGTTGTGAGATTATCATAAAGCTGTGGCTTTCTTTTTTGAACTGGCTTTTTCCTGTTGGAGGTTTCTCTTTCACTACAAATCCCACAATCCCACTTACTCCCTCCCACAAATAAGCCACCCCACCCATTAAACCACAAATGAGCTGAATTCCATGCAAAAGACCAGTGTTTTCTAAGCAGGTTGCCTCCAGCTGTTGCAAATTCCTTGTGGTCGCTCCACCTATTGAAGCAGAACAGGCTCCCTGGCATCACCTGACTAGTGAGGTAGTGTCTCGGCCGCATGGCATCCTGGGAATACCTGAGACAGGAGTCATTTTGTATGCTGTTAATAATGAACACCCAGAGCACAGATCTCATAAGAATGCAAGACCAGCCATCATAGACAGGTACAGACACTATATTATGAACTACACTAAATGTAAAGCCCCTGTAGCATAGTCAAATAAAAAAAAGATTCCTGGAGTACCCCTTTAAGACCAAAACTAGAGTACTAAGCATGAGTGTAGCCAGGTACCCTAAACCAGGGATGTTACTGAACCTATGGATCCTACCACTGACACAGTAATTGTGCTTTACAAACTAAAGGTTCTACATAAAGGAAAACTAAGGTGAGTATTTATGCTGCCATAACCATACTACATGCACACACCTCTGTTAATATATTACCATAGGACGCATCCTGCTTTGTGTTTGTTAGCACAATATTGACAAATGTCTTATAATTTATGGTTATATTAAACATACCACGTCATTTCTGATTTCAGTCTTATCTCCTCCACCTGTCATGATCACTTCCAACTATACATGATTTTAAAAAGATAGGCACAGGGGTCCTGTACTATGTGAAGCATTTTGGTGCACGCACAAGTCGAGCTTTGCCTATTTTCTCTTCATCAGATTCGTGGCTGCCCTTGTGCCCATTGCACAAATATCCACCAGCTCATGGCTGCAATTTAAGGTGTCGCAAGTTAGCACTAAAGTCACATGTGAGGAGGACGAGCCCCTTCCAGCCTCCTTCATCTTCTCTTGGAGCCCTATTGGCACACATTCTCAAAAAGTCTCACATTTTAAGCAGAAATGGTGATCTGCCCCAAAATGTGTGACTTTAGAGCCTTACTCAACTGATGCATCTTAGTACATGACCCTAAAAACTTTATTGCATATTTCTATCCCTTTGTAATATAGTATCCAACATTGTTGCACCATGTTATGCCAAAAATTTTTTATCACGCTGTATCCACATTATACGAGATGGAGACAGCTTCAATGGGAGTGAGCAGGGTGACAGGTGCTGAATGGATCAACCCAGGATGCAGATACAAAGGGAAAACTTTAATGGACCAGCAAACAATGGGTATCCCGGCTCACAGGCCACTTCGTCTGGAAGGTGAGCTGGGATACGCTTTGTTTGCTGATCCATTAAAGTTTTCCTTTGTATCTGCATCCTGGATTGATCCATTCAGCGCCTGTCACCCTGTTTACTTCCACTGAAGCTGTCTCTTTGTCGTATTTGTTTGCCTGGGCTGGAGAGCTGCAAGAGGATCCCTTTGTTTCTACATGCTTTTCTATTGTTGTGAATGGTGTGCACAACCAAAAGGGGTAAGCTTTGCTAGAGCAGCTGCTGTATGCTGCATAGGAAGTTGTGTATTTCCAGTCTGACCACATTGCTCTCTGCTGACACTTCTGTCCATGTCAGGAATTGTCCAGAGCAGGAGCAAATCCCCATAACAAACCTCTCCTGCTCCGGACAGTTCCTGACATAGACAGAGGTGTCAGTAGAGAGCACTGTAGCACGGTGAAACGTGTTGCATTTGAATTCATCTTTTTTATCCACCAGCAGTGTCCTCTCCTGGTCAGTGCCGTTATCCACCCCCTGCTCTGTGGAAGTTGTCTCCTGCTTTCCTACGGTGTGTGGCAGCTTGTATTCTGCATGGGTCTCTGGCTTCCTGCCGTGGCCAGAGTATGGTCACGTCACCCGGCTTCTGTGTGTGCCAGAGGTTTCTAGTGTGTGCGACCTGCTTCAGAGAACAGCCTCCTTCTCGAGCCATACCTGTGGATTGCTATGGAAGATCGTGAGCCGGCGTTATGATATTTGTGACTCATTTTTTGCCCAACAACTAATCGGAGCTCAATTAAATCGATAACAGAAATTGTTGACAATTTCAGTTATTGATTTTTTAAGATAACGTTGAATAATCATTGCAGCCTTGTTCAAATCAACTTGTCTCAGTAAGCATGCTTGCCGCAGCATCCCAGCTCCCAGCTGCTGGCCATCGAGCGATGCCACTGGCGTGACAGAAGAAAGGTATCCATGATTGAAACAAAAATACACACTATTTTTTTATTTTAATATCTCAGATCATAAGTGAGAGTCTGCAACCACAATTCCAAGCATTTACCAGCAACTCCATCAATAAGGCATTTTTATTTTGTACTTTAAACATTGACTAACTTATTTTCCTATATCTTACTCACTTGATATAGAATCATTGATTTTGAGCATTGATACTTCTCTGCTCCGGATAAAACTGTATAAACAAATCATCCGTGAGGTGAAAGCAGCAGGATGCATTGGTGAACATTTTACAGTAATACCAAACTGAAAACCTCATCAGTTGTACAGAATGCCACCTTCGCAGGACCCTGAAGGACCAGGAAGTTGGATTTGCTGGGTTATAGTACCATATCACATTAATACATTTGGTTTTGTCTTGTTGAATCCAGCTGCCAATCTGTAACCATTCTGAATACTAAATATGACCTAACCCTCTGAAATTAGTTTCAGGAGGCTTTGCAGAAATCGGAATGTTAAATTTGTTTCAGATTTGACACTTTTTTTGGATTCAGCCCTGCACCTGCTCCATGGAATGCAGGGAATTCAATTGTGATGCATAGTATTCCCACTTATCTCCTTATAAAACAGTAAGTAATAATGCTCAGTTGAACTTGATGAACATGTCTTTTTTCCACTATGTAACTATGTACTGAATATCTCCTCACTGTTGACAATATAGGAGCAAGAACTTCTGTCAAAATGATGGGAGTCCCTGCTCCTCTGCAATGTGTTGTTAAAATACTCACCGCTCACCACTTCTGTCTGTGACCCGTCACAGATTAAAGGGGTACTCTGCCCCTAGACATCTTATCCCCTATCCAAAGGATAGAAGATAAGATGTCTGATCATAGGGGTTCCACGACTGGGGATCCCCACGATCTCAGCTGCAGCACCCAAGACATGCGGTACACGGAGCAAACACTTCGCAAACACAGACGGATGACTGGCAATGCGGGACAGAGGCTTGTGACATCACGGTCACACCCTGCTCTTGATGTCACAGACTTGCATTGAGGGGCGTGGCCATGATATCAAAAGCAGGTGCGGCCATGACACCACGAGCCTCCGGCGCTGCACCCAACGCTCTAAACGAATGCTGGGATGCAGCAGGGAGATCACGGGAGTGCCCAGCGGAGGGACCCCCCACGATCAGACCTCTTACCACCTATCCTTTGGATAGGGAATAAGATGTCTAGGTGTGTAGTACACCTTTAACCTCTTGGGGAAGCAGGGCATATGCATACGCCCTGCATCCCAAGTTCATGTGTCCGCTCCCAATCTATAACGCGGGGCCACGGCATGGCCCTGCGTCATAACAGGTTGGGCCCGGCCTCTAACAACAGCTGGGACTCGTGGCTAATAGCGCGCGGCATTGATCGCAGTGCTGCGCGCTATTAATCCTTTAGACGTGGCGTTCAAAGTTGAACGCCGCGTCTAAAGTGAAAGTGTGCCGGTTAGCTCAGTGGGCTGTTCAAGATAGCCGCGGTGAAATCGCGGCATCCTGAACAGCTTACAGGACAGCAGGAGGGTCCCTACCTGCCTCCTCGCTGTCCGATCGCCGAATGACTGCATGAGAAACCAGTGATCAATGTGAAAGATCAGTGTGTGCAGTGTTATAGGTCCCTATGGGAGCTATAACATTGCAAAAAAAAAAGTGAAAAAAAAAGTGAATAAAGATCATTTAACCCCTTCCCTATTAAAAGTTTGAATCACCCCCCTTTTCCCATAAAAAAAACACAGTGTAAATTAAAAACAAACATATATGGTATCGTCACATGCGGAAAGGTTTGAATTATAAAAATATATAGTTAATTAAACCGCACGTTCAGTGGCGTGCGCGCAAAAAAATTCAAAAGTCGAAAATAGTGCATTTTTGGTCACTTTTTATATAATGAAAAAATGAATAAAAAGCGATCAATAAGTCCTATCAATGCAAAAATGGTACCGTTAAAAACTTCAGATCACGGCGCAAAAAATTAGCCCTCATACTGCCCCATACGCGGAAAAATAAAAAAGTTATAGGGGACAGAAATGACAATTTTAAACGTATTAATTTTTCTGCATGAAGTTATGATTTTTTCCAGAAGTACGACAAAATCAAACCTATATAAGTAGGGTATCATTTTAACCGTATGGACCTACAGAATAAATATCAGGTGTAATTTTTACCGAAAAATTTACTACGTAGAAACGGAAGCCCCCAAAAGTTACAAAATGGCTTTTTTTTTTCAATTTTGTCTCACAATGATTTTTTTCCCGTTTCACCATAGATTTTTGGGTAAAATGACTGATGTCATTACAAAGTAGAATTGGTGGCGCAAAAAATAAGCCATCATATGGATTTTTAGGTGCAAAATTGAAAGGGTTATGATTTTTTAAAGGCAAGGAGCAAAAAATGAAAATTCAAAAACGGGAAAACCCCCCGGTCCTTAAGGGGTTAAGTACCTGTGCGCCGGTCACCAGGTCATACGGGTCTCCGATGACCCGGTAACCTGGAAAATAAGGGGGATCCGCCTGAAGGGATATTCCTGCTATTGATCAGTCAGAAGTGACCGACCAATCGCAGAAGGGGGGTGGGGGTTTCCGGGCAGAGTGGGGGAACGGTGCAGCTCACCAGATCCAACGGCGAGGGCGGCGATGACGTCATCCAGTGGTGCCGATGGTCATGGCGACGGTGGCACAGCAGCGATCTGGGTAAGCGGCCTGGAGATCTGGAGGACCACAGTTCAGAATCTCTAAACTGTGGCCCTTCAGATCTTGCAACACTACAACTCCCACTGGAATTTGTAGTTTTGCAAAATCTGGAGGGCCACAGTTTGGAGATCACTGTGCAGTGGTCTCTAAACTGTGGCCCTAAAGATTTTGCATAACTACAACTCCCATCATGCACGAACAGCAAACTGCTGTCTCAGCATGCTGGGAGTTGTAGTTGCGTGCCTCAAGCTGTTGCTTAACTATAACTCCCAGCATGCCCTTTGGCTATCAGTGCATGCAGAGAGTTGTAGTTTTGCCACAGCTGGAGGCACACTGGTGAGAAAACACAGAGTTAGGTAACAGAACCTAACTCAGTTGTTTTGCAACAACTGTAGGCACACTGGTTATGTATCACTGAGTTTGTGACCTAACTCAGTGTTTCACAACCAGTGTGCCTCCAGCTATTGCAAAACTACAACTCCCAGCATGTACGGTGCATGGTGTACGGTGACTGCTGAGAGTTGTAGTTTGCAACAGCTGGAGGCACACCGGTCGTGAAACACTGAGTTAGGTAATAAAAAAAAATTGAGTTTCACAACCAGTGTGCCTCCAGCTGTTGCAAAACTACAACTCCCTGCATGCACTGACAGACCGTGAATGCTGGGAGTTGCAGCTGGAGGCACACTGGGGGGGAAGCACTGAATTTGTCTGTTACCTCACTTGGTGTTTCCTCACCAGTGCACCACAGCTCAACTCCCAGCGGGAAACTCGCTGTGAACCCCTGCCGTTGTGACTGTACCCTAAAAACACTACACTACACTGTACAAAATAAAGATTAAAACACTATATACTACACGCACCCTTACACAGTCCCCACCCCCCCCCTTAAAAATTCTAAATGTTTCGTACGGCAGTGTTTCCAAAAATGAGCCTCCAGCTGTTGCAAAACAAATACTCCCAGCATTGCCGGAAAGCCATTGACTGTCCAGGCATGCTGGGAGTTTTGCAATAGATAGAGGCATCCTGTTTGGGAAACCCTGCTGTAGGGTATTTTTGGTGGCTGGGGCACTTGTAACGCTTGCATCCACGTCCGTCTCTATGCAAATCCCTAATTTAGCCCTCAAATGCGCATGGCGCTCTCTCACTTCTGAGCCCTGTCGTATTTCAAGGCAACAGTTAAGGGCCACATATGGGGTATTTTCATACTCGGGAGAAATTGTGTTACAAATTTTGGGGGACTTTTTCTCCTCCTATTTGTAATTTATAATATAATAAAAAATTTTACACTAACATGCTGGTTTTGTCCCATACTTTTCATTTTCAAAAGTGGTAAAGGGTAAAAAAAACACACCCAAAATTTGTGGTTATAAAATGCTCTGTGGACGCACAACAAGGCTCAGAAGTGAGAGCGCACCATGTACATTTGAGGCCTAAATTGGTGATTTGCACAGGAGTGGCTGTTAGTTACAGGGGTTCTGACATAAACGCAAAAAAAAAAAAAACACACATGTGACCAGA
This sequence comes from Hyla sarda, assembly GCF_029499605.1. Lineage (NCBI taxonomy): Eukaryota > Metazoa > Chordata > Amphibia > Anura > Hylidae > Hyla > Hyla sarda. The sequence continues at coordinate 275,884,494 of NC_079194.1, read as the reverse complement.
TTTTGGAAACTACACCCCTCATGGAACGTAACAAGGGGTATAGTGAGCCTTAACACCCCACATGTGTTTGACAATTTTTCATTAAAGTAGGGAAAATGTGAAAATTTAAAAATGAAAATTGGTTTCATGTGAAAATGAAAAATTATATTTTTTTTCACTGAAATGCTGGTGTTACCCCAAATTTTTTACTTTCACAAGGGGTAATAGGAGGAAAAGACCTCCAAAATTTGTAACCCCATTTGGAGGTCTTTTCCTCCTATTACCCCTTGTGAAAAGGAAAAATGAAATACCTCATATGTGGATGTAAAATAATCTGCGGGCGCACTACAATTTTTTTTATTTTCACGTCCCACTTTAACTCCTTAACGACGCAGGACGTATATTTACGTCCTCCGGCGGCTCCCGCGATATGCCGCGGGGTCACGCGGTGTCCCGCGTCATATCGGGTCAGTCCCGGCGGCTATCAACGGCCGGGACCCGGGGCTAATACAGGACATCACCGATCGCAGTGATGCCCTGTATTAACCCTTCAGACGCTGCGATCAAAGCTGACCACCACGTCTGAAGTGAAAGTATCCCGGCTGCTCAGTCGGGCTGTTCGGGACCACCGTGGTGAAATCGTGGTGTCCCGAACAGCTTACAGGACACCGGGAGGGCCCTTACCTGCCTCCTCGGTGTTCGATCGGCGAATGACTGCTCCGTGCCTGAGATCCAGGCAGGAGCAGTCAAGCGCCGATAACACTCATCACAGGCGTGTTAATACACGCCAGTGATCAGCATGAGAGATCAGTGCGTGCAGTGTTATAGGTCCCTATGGGACCTATAACACTGCAAAAAAAAAAAAAGTAAAAAAAAAAATCACCCCCTTTTCCCATTAAAAAAAATAAAACAGTGTAAATAAAAAAAAATAGACATATGTGGTATCGCCGCGTGCGTAAATGTCCGAACTATAAAAATATATCATTAATTAAACTGCACGGTCAATGGCGTATTCGCAAAAAAATTCCAAAGTCCAAAGTATTTTTGGTCACTTTTTATACCATTAAAAAATGAATAAAAAGTGATTAAAAAGTCCGATTAAAACAAAAATCCGTGAATTTTTGGGTAAAATGACTAATGTCACTGCAAAGTGGAATTGGTGACGCAAAAAATAAAGCCATAATATGGATTTTTAGCTGGAAAATTGAAAGGGTTATGATTTTTAAAAGGTAAGGAGGAAAAAACGAAAGTGCAAAATCTGAAAAACCCAGAGTCCTTAAGGGGTTAACAAAAGTTTGTCTATCACCTGTGAGGTGTTAAGGCTCATTAAACCCCTTGTTATGTTCCATAATGGGGTGTAGTTTCCAAAATAGTATGCTATGTGTTTTCTTTTTTTTTTTTTTTGCTGTTCTGGCACCACGGGGGCTTCCTACATGCGATATGCCCCCCAAAAACCATTTCAGCAAAATGATCTCTCCAAAAGCCCCATGGCGCTCCTTCTGTTCTGAGACCTGTAGTGCGCCAAGCAGAGCACTTTACGTCCACGTATGAGGAATTTCCTTACTCAGGAGAAATTGGGCTTCAAATTTTGGGGTCCATTTTCTCCTATTACCCCATGTGAAAATTTAAAATTTGGAGTAACACCATCATTTTAGTGTTACAAATCACATTTTTCATTTTCACATCCAATTTCAACGCAAACCTGTCAAACACCTGTGAGGTGTTAAGGCTCACTGTACCCCTTGTTATGTTAATTGAGGGGTGTAGTTTCTCAAATAGTGTGCCATGTGGAGTTTTTTTTTTTTTTCTTTGCTGGTCTGGCACCATGGAGGCTTCCTAAAAGCAACATGCCCCCCAAAAACCATGATAGCAAAATTTGCCCTCAAAAATCCCAGAGTTGCTCTTCTTCTTGAGCCATGTTGTGAGCCCGCAGAGCACTTTCTGTCAACATATGAGGTATTGCCATACTCAAGAGAAATTGGGTTACAAGTTTTGGGGGGGGGTTAACAAACTTTCTGAATGTCATTTTGAATACTTTGAGGGGTGCAGTTTCTATAATGTGGTCATTTATGGGGTATTTCTCACAGAAAGGCCCCTCAAATCCACTTCAAACTTAACTGGTCCCTGAAAAATTCAGATTTTGAATTTTTTGTGAAAATTTTGAAAATTGCTGCTATACTTTGAAGCCCTCTAATGTCCTCAAAAAGTAAAAACATGTCAATGATGATTTATGATGCAATTATAAAGTAGACATATTGTATATGTGAATCAATATATACTTTATTTGGAATGTCTATTTTCCTTACAAGCAGAGAGTTTCAAATTTTGAAAAAAACTAAATTTTCATTTTTGGATATTTCAACAAGAAAGGATGCAAGTAGCAACGAAAATTTACTACTATGTTAAAGTAGAATATGTCATGAAAAAACAATCTCGGAATCAGAATAAAAGGTAAAAGCATCCCAGAGGTATTAATATATAAAGTGACAGTGGTCAGAATTGCAAATAAGGGCTGAGCCCTTAAGGGAGTACTCCAGTGGTGAACAACGTATCCCCTATCCTAAGGATAGGGGATAAGTTGCAGATCGCGGGGGGTTCGACCGCTGGGGCCCCCCGCGATCTCCTGTACGGGGCCCCGACAGCCCTTGGGAAGGGGGCGTGTTGACCTCTGCACGAAGCAGCGGCCGACACGCCCCCTCAATAGAACTCTATGGCAGAGTCGAAGCGCTGCCTTCGGCAATCTCCGGCTCTGCCATAGCGATGTATTGAGGGGGCGTGTCGGCCACTGCTTCGTGCGGTGGTCGACACCCGTTATCTGTCCGGAGAGCCTGGCCCCCATGCAGAGAGATCTCAGGGGGCCCCAGCGGTCGGACCCCTCGCGATCTCAAACTTATCCCCTATCCTTAGGATAGGGGATATGTTTTTCACCACTGGACTACCCCTTTAAGGTGGAAATGGGCTGAGTCCCTAAGGGGTTAAGGGTAAAATGCTGGGAATCCCATAGACACCCTACACTCGCCAGCACCAAAGTGGTCTTGGCATCCACTGTCAAGTCAGGAGAAATTTTAAATCCTCATAAGAAAGCTGGGAGAGTGATGTAAAAACAGACTTTTTAAGTTGAAGAGAATTAGATCAGTATGTTTTTAGTAACTTTGAAGTTTTAAATAATTTAGTATTTCTTCTCCACACTCTTCTCTAATTTAGTCCTTTGCAAATTAACTTGAATTTTTCTGCTTCATTATAACCATAAAAAAAACTCCCCGGGGAATCTGAGTTCCTTGGAAATATCATTGTCATTGACTTTTAAATATAAATGAGCCTAAGTTATTTTTCGCTTTGTAGGAAAGTCCATACAAAACAGCCCAGTAATTGACAGAAGAAAGTAATATCGTATGGTGATGGAAAGTAGAGTTTTATGATTTCCATCTACCACTTGCAGCCCTATTGTGTTTTCCGTAAATTATAAAGGAATTGCAATCAAACTTTCAACAACAATATAAATGCGTAACTTAAATGCTACCACTGTAGACAAAGTAGTGTATAAATATATATTTCAATACTGAAGTGCCATAAATGCAGGGATTATCTCCATCTACTATTTTACATTTCCAATCGATGCTGGATATCTATAACTGCACTTATGAATAGTCGAAATGAATTGGTTTCCCTTTGAAGGTTTTCTTTATTCTGTGCTCATCAATTGTTTAGCTGAAAAGTTACATTTGCATTCTAGATCTGGCTTTGAACCTACCCATAATTTATGAAGGACGGCAAGGAAATGTCATTTTTATTTACCTTGTAAACTGAAAATATATTGGAAGGGATGAAAACTGTGGCCAAAATGTTTCTTCGAGAAAATACAGGAGAGAGCGGGGAATGTGTATGCATCCCTATAAAGACAAAGGCAGATAATGACCTAAAGTCCCTAAAGATAAATGAAGCAGTCCTCTAAAATAGTAACATTTTAGACTTCATAAGTTCAAGTGAAATTCAACCGCAGCAATTCAGCTAGGCTCATATTTGCATTGGAGCCAGATAGTTTAACTACACACACCGACTGATCATTGACTGGTTTCATCTGGTGTCTATTTATTTAGCATTATTTGTTGAGACAAAAAAAAATTATTGTTTACGGAGATTTTTATCCCCTCAGATCCTGCAAAATAAACAGAATCTGCAATAGGGTCCCATTAGTAATGGAGCTCCAGGGTTGTTGGTGGATGGAGTGTTCATTTTATCTACAATGGGGATCAAAAGTTTGGGCACCCAAGGTAAAAATTTGTTTTATTGTGCATAAAGAAGCCAAGGAAAGATGGAAAAATCTTCAAAAGGCATTAAATTGCAGATTAGACATTCTTATAATATGTCAACAAAAGTTAGATTTTATTTCCATCATTGACACTTTCAAAATAACAGAAAACTAAAAAATGGCGTCTGCAAAAGTTTGGGCACCCTGCAGAATTTATAGCATGCACTGCCCCCTTTTGCAAAGCTGAGACCTGCCAGTGTCATGGATTGTTCTCAATCATCATCTGGGAAGACCAGGTGATGTCAATCTCAAAGGTTTTAAATGCCCAGACTCATCTGACCTTGCCCCAACAATCAGCACCATGGGTTCTCCTAAGCAGTTGTCTAGAAATCTGAAACTGAAAATAGTTGACGCTCACAAAGCTGGAGAAGGCTATGAGAAGATAGCAAAACGTTTTCAGATGTCAATATCCTCTGTTCAGAATGTAATTAAGAAATGGAAGTCATCAGGAACAGTGGAAGTTAAAGGAGAACTCCAGAACATAAAAATTGTCCCCCATAGTGCCGGCAGTAAAAAAAAATAAAGATGTATATACCTTCCTCCGCTCCCCCGGGGCCTCCAGTAACCGGCTCTGGTCTCCGCCGTGATCCACTTCCTGGTTGCCGGTGGTCGGATGAATCATACTGCGCTCAGCCAATCACCAGCAGCAGCGAAGTCAGACTCGGCCGGCGATAGGCTGAGCGGCAGTGTGACGTTTTTGGCCGCAGGTGCCGATGTAGTGAAGAATTTTGTGTCCTGAAGCGTTTTCACACTGCCGCTCAGCCTATCGCCGGCCGAGTCTGACTTCGCTGGGGCTGGTGATTGGCTGAGCGCAGTATGATTCATCCGACCACCGGCAACCAGGAAGTGGATCGCGGCGGAGACCGTAATCGGCCCCGGGGGAGCGGAGGAAGGTATGTACATCTTTATTTATTTTTATACTGCTGGCAGTATGGGCGACAATTTTTATATTCCGGAGTTCTCCTTTAAAGCTGCCGAAGACCAGGAAAGTGGATCTTCCTATTCCACTTAGCCTCTCCATGTATTTAGGATGATGGTGACTCGTTCACCTGCAGTGCTCAGTTGTGTTATAAATAGCCAGACAGCTCAAAAGGAGTTGACCCTTTGCTCCTGGGAAAAGCTACTTGTTGTGAGTAACCGCAACTAACCTCAATAAGGGAAGATTTGTTTGGGATCTGTGCAGAGGGCCTAGGTTTATTTATTTATATATATATATATATATATATATATATATATATATATATATATATATATTGTACTGTCTGTTTTCATTCATTGCTTCAGAAGTAAATAGAACTGGTTGTGCCCAATTGCACCATACTTGCTGGAGTGGACTGTATTGGAGTGCCAAAAGCACCTGTATAACCCAAGAGATCATGATCCTGTAAGCTAAATCTTTTACAATGGTTGCTAAAAAAATCACACATTAACAACTGCCAAAGAAATCATAATATTAGGCCTTATACACATGACACGAAAGGCAGTATGCTGGCACATCTGGTCCCAAAACACTTTGTGGTAAAAACAAACAATATGGGACTTTCCTACTGTACAATTCTCCATTTCGTTTCTAGAAGAGAAGAACTTCAGACACATGACATTAAATAAAGGAAGGTGTGAGGGTAGGAGAGGTACAGTGGTCCCTCAACATACAATGGTAATCCGTTCCAAATGGACCATCGTTTGTTGAAACCATCGCATGTTGAGGGATCCGTGCAATGTAAAGTATAGGACAGTGGTCTACAACCTGCAGACCTCCAGATGTTGCAAAATTACAACACCCAGCATGCCCGGTTGAAGACCACTGGTATTGGATGATACACTCACTTGTCCTCGCCGCACCGGACCATCATCGCTCGTCACCGCTGCCCTGGATGTCGCCTTCCATTGCTGTCGCCGCGTCCCGGGGGGGGGGGGGGGGGCGACGCTCCGGCAAGGCCTCTGCTTCCCCGGCATCCTCACTCTCCATCGCCGCCATCACGTCGCTACGCTCACCGCTCCTATTGGATGACGGGGCGGCGTGCGCTGCGACATGATGACGTCGATGGAGAGCGCCGACGATGCAGCGGATCCCAAAGAGGATGCGCCGGAGCCCCAAGGACAGGTAAGTGATCGTCAGCGGACCACACGGGGCACAGTAAACGGCTATCCGGTGGCAGCTGAAGCAGTCAGCACCGCCGGTTAGCCGTTTTTGCGATGGCCCCGACATACAAAAGCATCGTATGTTGAAGCTGCCTTCAACATGCGATGGCCTCTGAGAGGCCATCGTATGTTGAAATGATCGTATGTCGGGGCCATCATAGGTCGGGGGTCACTGTATATGTCCCCTTTTTTCTCATATGTATAAATGTAATAAAAAGAATACACCTTTACAAAGTCTAAAAACACAAGTAGTGCAGAATGGGGCAACTTCAAACCTACAACGCAGCTGTAGAAAGATAAAAATACATAACGAATAATTAAAAGCCTTGAAGCTATAAAGACCCAGAGGCCCTACTGCCTCCCTTCTAAAATTCCACTGCAATAAACATTGAACTACAAAGGCTATGGACACCTCTTTTTTGTTTTGTTTCCCGAATTAAAAATGAAGCAATAAAAAATGCTTATCATTTAGCTGCTACTTCAACAAAGATAAGATACATCCATCAGATGGACCTTCTGCTCTCTCAATGTTAGAGAAAGCAGTAGGAAGGGAAGGGGGTTAAACAACAGCTCAAATTGGAGTAAGTGGGAGGAGAAGGTCCTTTAAAGGGGTACTCTGGTGAAAACTTTTTTTCTTTTAAATCAACTGGTGGCAGAAAGTTAAACATATTTGTAAATTACTTCTATAAAAAAAAATCTTAATCCTTCCTGTACTTATTAGCTGCTGAATACTACAGAGGAAATTATTTTCTTTTTGGAATGCTCTCTGATGAAATCACGACCACAGTTCTCTCTGCTGACGTTATTATAATAATAATAATAACGCTTTATTTATTGTTGTCCTTAGTGGGATTTGAACCGAAGTCCCCAACCACTGAGCCACCATACTGCCCTTAGCACACATCTGCTACGCACGGTTGCTAAAATGGACAGAGACGTCAGCAGAGAGCACTGTGCTCGTGATGTCATCCGTGTTCTAAAAAGAAAGGAACTTCCTCTGTAGCATTCAGCAGCTAATAAGTACTGGAAGGATTAAGATTTTTTAATAGAAGTAATTTACAAATATGTTTAACTTTCTGCCACCAGTTGATTTAAAAGGAAAAAGGTTTTCACCGGAGTACCCCTTTAAGGGCAGTTTACACAGGCTTTAGATAGTAACCCATTCAATGCCAGCAAACTTTCCCTCCCTAAATATGGGACAAAAAGCTAAAAGGTAAAAAAGAAGCTACCAAAAATCAGATATGTAATGTATTTTTCCCTATTTTTTGACACCTGAGGTTGACCTGCTTTAAAGGGGTACTCCACCCCTAGACATCTTATCCCCTCCCATAGACTTGCATTGAGTGGGCAGGGCGTGACATCATGGCCCCTGTATCACCAGTCATCCCCAGATGACAGGGGTGCTGCAGGAGAGATCGCGAGGGTTCCCAGTGGTGGTACCCCAGCAATCAGACAACTTATCCCCTATCCGTCCATCTATGAAATGAAATAATAGATTGTTGTATTGTCATCTACAGTATGTTAACAGAGGATCCGATTCCACCACAGGCTAGTTTCTATAGATCTGCCTTATGTTCTCAGTCATAAAGCTACACTGAGGACAAGACCTTTTTGTCTGTATGTCCCTTGATTTTTGGCAATTACTAGATCTTACAGAAGTGCTCTGATCCTAGGCTTGTGAATGCTTAATCGCTCGAGTACTTGATCACTTTTGAAGGATAACTTTGTGCTATAAAATACATTTTCATATCAAAAGCTTGTTTTTCAAAATCCTGATCTAAACTTTTAGAGGTGGAGAAATTGATTGTAGGGCAATGATCTCTAAATGTGCCTTATAGGGAGCAATGTAGAGTTATTTGTTATAGGCTTGCAATAGATTATAGTCACAGACGTGTACTCCCTACATACAATTACAACTTCCAAAATATAACTTTTTTGTTTCCCCAGTAAGAAGTAATTCTCAAATTAAATACATAACTATTGATTCACTAAATAAGGTAATTAAAGGGGTACTCCGGTGGAAAACCTTTATTTATTTATTTTTTAAAGCAACTGGTTAAACAGATTTGTTAATTGCTTCTATTTAAAAATCTTAATCCTTCCAGTACTTATCAGCTGCTGTATACTACAGAGAAAGATGTGTAGTTCTTTTCAGTCTGACAAAAGTGCTCTCTGCTGACACCTCTGTCCATGTCAGGAATTATCCAGATCAGGAGCAAATCCCCATAGTAAACCTCTTCTGCTCTTGACAGTTCCTGATACAGACAGAGGTGTCAGCAGAGAGCACTGTGGTCAGACAGAAAAGAAATTCAAAAAGAAAATAACTTCCACTGTAGTATACAGCAGCTGATAAGTACTAGAAGGATTAAGATTTTTAAATATAATTAATTTGTTAAACTTTCTTGCACCAGTTGATTTAAAAAAAATTTTTTCCACGGGATTACCCCTTTAACCCCTTAAACACATAGGACGTTGTGATGTCTGGGGTGTTGCAACGGTTTATGAAGGGTCTGGTGGTATTAACCCTTAATTGTCATGATGCCAGGGTGAGGTTTGCTTAGTATTGGAGATCCTGCCACCAACCGGCCCACAAACGGCAGGGATAATAAACGAAATGTCCACAGCAGAATATATGAGACAACTGGAAACTTTTACTTGAACGTTTATGCAACAGTCTGTACAATTAAACAGTGTCTCCTGAGGTAACCGGGATGCAGGTTCCTCACAGGCTTTGCTGGGACTGATAGTAATGAGCTTTAAGCAGGCCACTGTGCTACTAATTATAAGATTTGAGTAGAATAGTAGTCACACAGGATTTGTAGGTTTGAGCTTTATAACTCATGGTTTTAGTGGCTGCTGGTTCTTTAGGCTTTGGCCTAGTTGAGATGAGATTGAAGATATACTGATTTGCGGATTGTGCTTGCTTTGGATCCGGGAGATAAGAGAGTGCAAGACTACAGACTACAGCCCTTTATATAATAGGGGGCTGGACTAAGCTCATTGGTCAGCAAACCTGTAAGTCCCTAACCCAGTGAACTCTGGGTACATCACATGACCCTTGAAGGTCCTTAAACAATAGTACAACCATTATTATAGTCACATGACCTGCTAAGGTCCTATACAGTTATATTTCCTATACATTTATATTATCTATATATATTAACCCCTTAAGGACGCAGGACGTACTCAAACGGCCCCTTTTCCTAGTCCTTAAGGACTCAGGATGTTTGAGTACGTCCTGTCAAATCCCGGCCCCCCGCCGCTAGCTGGAGGGGAGCCGGTGCCCGATGCCTGCTGAAATCGTTCAGCAGGCATCACGGCATATCGCCCAGGGGGGTCATGATGACCCCCCATGTCGGCGATGGCCGCAGATCGCTGGACAATTCAGCCCAGCGATCTGCGGCGGATTCCGGGTCAATCGGGTCTCCGGTGACCTGGAATTACAGGCTGTTCAGGGCCATCTCTGACGGCCCCGAACAGCCATAGCTAGCAGGGGTGAGGTGGCACTGGTGCCACCTCACGATCGCCCTGATTCGTCGGCCGGTTTACCGGCCAACCAATCAGGGCACCTGCTGTGGGTGTCACTCCCGCAACCCGCTCCGCCCCTCTTCCGGAGCACGTGAGCGGGTGCGGGACGTGGACCCCGGGAGCTGGGAACCCCGATCCCCGGTGTCCCTGTTGGGATTGGGGCCCCAGGAGCGGCAGCGGCGAGGGACTGACCTGCAGCGTGGATCGTTGGACGTGAGTGACAGCCTCCTGCTGTTGCTTAGCAACAGCTCTCAGCATGCAAAAAGGGCATGCTGGGAGCTGTAGTTATGCAACAGCAGGAGGCAGACCACCACAACTTCCAGCATTCCCTTATGGGCATGCTGGGAATTCTAGTTTTGCAACAGCTGGAGGCACATTTTTTCTATGGAAAAGTGTACCTTCAGCTGTTGTATAGCTACAACTCCAAGCTTGCACAAACAGCTAAAGTGCATGCTGGGAGTTGTAGTGGTGCATCTGCTGGTTGCGTAACTACAACTCCCAGCATGCCCGTTGGCTGTCGGTGACTGCTGAGAGTTGTAGTTTTGCAACAGCTGAAGGCACACTGGTTGTGAAACTCAGTTTTTTTTTTACCTAACTCAGTGTTTCACGACCGGTGTGCCTCCAGCTGTTGGAAACTACAACTCCCAGCATGCACCGTACATACTGGGAGTTGTAGTTTTGCAACAGCTGGAGGCACACAGTTTGTGAAACACTGAGTTAGGTCACAAACTCAGTGATAGACAACCAGTGTGCCTACAGCTGTTGCAAAACTAAAACTCTCAGCATGCACAGTCTGTCAGCGCATGCTGGGAGTTGCAGTTTTGCAACAGCTGGATGTTCCCCCCCCCCCCCAATGTGAATGTACAGGGTACACTCACATGGGCGGAGGTTTACAGTAAGTATCCGGCTGCAAGTTTGAGCTGCAGCAAATTTTCTGCCACAGCTCAAACTGCCAGCGTGAAACTACTGTGAACCCCCGCCTATGCGACTTTACCCTAAAAACTACACTACACTACACTAACACAAAATAGAATAAAAAGTAAAAAACACTACATATACACATACCCTTACACAGCCCCCCTCCCCTCCCCAATAAAAATGAAAAACGTCTGGTAAGAAACTGTTTCCAAAACGGAGCCTCCAGCTGTTGCAAAACAACTACTCCCAGTATTACCAGACATCCACTGACTGTCCAGAAATGCTGGGAGTTTTACAACAGCTGGAGGCACCCTGTTTGAGAATCACTGGCGTAGAATACCCCTATGCAATCCCTAATTTAGGCCTCAAATGTGCATGGCGCTCTCACTTTGGAGCCTTGTCGTATTTCAAGGCAACAGTTTAGGGCCACATATGGGGTATCGCCGTACTTGTAATTGTATTACAAATTTTGGGGGGTATTTTCTGCTTTTACCCTTTTTAAAAATGTAAAATTTTTGGGAAAAGAAGCATTTTAGGTAAAAAAATAATATTTTTTTTTACATATGCAAAAGTCGTGAAACACCTGTGGGGTATAAAGGTTCACTTAACCCCTGGTTACGTTCCCCGAGGGGTCTAGTTTCCAAAATAGTATGCCATGTGTTTTTTTTTTGCTGTCCTGGCACCATAGGGGCTTCCTAAATGCGGCATGCCCCAAGACCAAAATTTGCTTTCAAAAAGCCAAATGTGACTCCTTCTCTTCTGAGACCTGTAGTGCGCCAGCAGAGCACTTTTCACCCCCATATGGGGTGTTTTCTGAATCGGGATAAATAGAGATTCAAATGTTGGGGGGTATTTTCTGCTATTACCCTTTTTAAAAATGTTAAACTTTTGGGAAACCAAGCATTTTAGGAAATAATTTTTTTTTTTTACATATGCAAAAGTCGTGAATCACCTGTGGGATATTAAGGTTCACTTAAGGTTATGTTCCCCGAGGGGTCTAGTTTCCAAAATGGTATGCCATGTGTTTTTTTTTTTTGCTGTTCTGGCACATAGGGTCTTCCTAAAGGTGACATGCCCCCCCAAAACAATTTGTCGCTCCTTCCCTTCTGAGCCCTCTACTGCGCCCGCCGAACAATTTACATAGACATATGAGGTATGTCCTTACTCGAGAAAAATTGGGTTTCAACTACAAGTAAAAATTTTCTCCTTTTTACCCCTTGCAAAAATTAAAAAATTGGGTCTACAAGAACATGCGAGTGTAAAAAAAGATTGTGAATTTTCTAATTCACTTTGCTCCTATTCCTGTGAAACACCTAAAGGGTTAAAACGCTAACTGAATGTCATTTTGAATACTTGGGGGGGTGCAGTTTTTATAATGGGGTAATTTGTGGGGTATTTCTAATATGAAGACCCTTCAAATCCACTTCAAACCTGAACTGGTCCCTAAAAAAAGCGAGTTTCAAAATTTTGTGAAAAATTGGAAAATTGCTGCTGAACTTCGAAGCCCTCTGATGTCTTCCAAAAGTAAAAACACGTCAATTTTATGATGCAAACATAAAGTAGACATACTGTATATGTGAATACATTTTTTTTATTTGGAATATCCATTTTCATTACAAGCAGAGAGCTTCAAAGTTAGAAAAATGCAAAATTTTCAAATTTTTCATCAAATTTGGGGATTTTTTCCCAAGAAAGGATGCAAGTTACCACAAAATTTTACCACTATGTTAAAGTAGAATATGTCACGAAAAAACAATCTCGGAATCAGAATGATAACTAAAAGCATCCCAGAGTTATTAATGTTTAAAGTGACAGTGGTCAGAATTGCAAAAAATGGCCGAGTCCTTAAGGTGAAAAAGGGCTCAGTCCTTAAGGGGTTAAACAATATACATAATTTATATTAGGCGACCAGGGATAAGCCCTGCAGTAGAGCCCTATGGGAATGAAGGGAGTCTGGCTGAGGGGACTTTAGACAGGGACAGGACCAGGTCCTGTACCGGGATACCACAACGCAAATGTAGATCCTGGTGCCCTGGTACTTTTATGTCCTATACATGACCGCGAGTACTGGAATGGTGCTTGTGTCATGCGCGGCCGGTTCCGGCTGTTATCAGCGATCACGCTGATGTGTGCCATTAACCCCTCAGATGCCGTGATCAATACAGATCAAGGCATCTGAGGCAGTGTGGCACTTAATATGGATGATCAGATTGCCCGCTTTGCTGCCGCGGGGATCTGATCATCCAGCATGGTGGCCAGAGGTCCCCTCACGTTTTTCCTTTTTTACCCAAAGAAAGTGTAAAAAATTTATTAATAAACACCTGTACGGTGAATAGCGTAAACAAAAAAAAAATTCCAAAATTATGTAATTTTTACCATAAATTGTACAGCATGAAAACGAAATCTTCCAAAATTTGCTACATTTTTCTTACCCACACAAATAATTAACCCACACAAATAGTATCTATTTTTTTATTTTGCCATACATTTTATGGTAAAGTGAGTGATGTCATTACAAAGGACAACTGGTCGTGCAAAAAATAAGCCTTCATACTAGTCTGTGGATGAAAATTTAAGAGTCATTATTTTTAGAAGGCGAGGAGGAAAAAATGAAAATGCAAAAATTAAATTGGCTTAGTAATTAAGGCCAAAATGGGCTGTGTCCTTAAGGGGTAAAATTAGGGTATGCTCCCCTCCTTATTCAAAAGTAATGAGGAATGGGATAGCAAACCTGGGTCCTACATGACATCTCTCAATAGCTCAACTAGTACAGAGAAAATACTTCATATGGCAACACTTGTAAAACACAGATGAATAGTTACCACATATATATTATATGCTAACTTTACAGGGTTGTGCAACCAAAGCACAACACCCAAGCAAGCATACAATTGAATTGGAATCACAGCTAGACTTCTCCTACCAGGAAACCGCAATGGTACCAAAGTTTGCACGTCTTCACCACCCAACTCTACTTCTGAAAGTCTACTGTTGTTTTCTTAAACCTCTGACTGGTGCCTTTTCGCTGACTTTTGCATCTGGTTTAATATTTGGACTCCTAATGTACTGGCCTGTCTCCTGGTAGCGCCTCCATGCTTTTGACGCTACGCTGACAGACGCAGCAAACCATATTGCCACAGCTCGCATTGATGTGCCAACCTGGATGAGCTGCACTACCTGAGCCACTTGTGTGGGTTGTAGACTCCGTCTCATGCTACCACTAGAGTGAAAGCACCACCCGAATTCAAAAGCGACCAAAACATCAGCCAGGAAGTATAGGAACTGAGAAGTGGTCTATGGTCACCACCTGCAGAAGCACTCCTTTATTGGGGGTGTCTTGTTAATTGCCTATAATTTCCACCTGTTGTCTGTTCCATTTGCACAACAGCATGTGAAATTGATTGTCAATCAGTGTTGCTTCCTGAGTGGACAGTGTGATTTCACAGAAGTGTGATTGACTTATAGTGTGTTGTTTAAAGAGTACCTATCATGATCTAAACTCTCCCTAATCCCCCCCCCCCCCCCCCCCCCGATCTGTCTCAGACTCTCACTGACACTATCCCTGTGTTTCTTTTCATTCAAAACCTCTTTGTACCTGATTTATTGCCTTCTTGGCTGCTCATTCAGTGGTCCTTGTGTGAGGGAGGAAGGCAGCTTTGAGTCTTCTCCTCTCTGTTTACAATTGCACGTGCAGAGAGAAGAAAGATCGGAGTGCAGATAGAAAAATGAATGAGTGCATGCAGTAAGGTAGAGTCAGGAGTATGACCTGCTGTGCTATGAGCACAGTTCTGGCTCTTAGCTATCTGATTGACAGGCAGGAAGCAGTGCTGAGCTTGTCTATGTCCCGGCATGAGGCTGAAATCTATATAAAAGGCTTGTGGCCAGGACTGGTAGGGAGACTCCTAGTGGTCATTTTTTTCAAAGTGGAAAATTAAATAGAATGAAGCATATTTTTTAATAGCATGCAATTGTTCAGATTCAGGCTGCGAGTCTTCCGGGACTGCGGTGCCTGTAAAGCATTAAAAGCATGCCGAGTGACGATCCCTGCCTGTTCCTCTTCTGCATGCGCACTCCGGCAATCCCAACTGGATTACAGTGCAGCATAGGCGTTTACTAAACTGAGCCTATGCCAGTTTAGCAGACATGAATAATGAATATTCATGTGAGTGGTTTATCCGACTCTGTGCTGGGAGGCAGGGAGAGCCCGCAATGACTCATGGGAAGTATGAGTCATTGGGCTAAAGATGGCGGTGGGAGCGCTGAGAAAGCAGAGTCGAGCGTCATGAACTACACAGCTTCCGGTTGGCGGAATAAAGCGGAATATCCGTGGCATTCGTGCACAATCGAAAGCGCAAGTACATTACAAACTTATAAAACTTTTGTAAATGCTTACTTTGGGCTTAAAAAAAAAATTTCACGAGATTACTTCTTGATAAGAACAGTTGCACAGACATATTTCAGCCCAAATGTGTCTTGCTGTTGTACAGATTGAGAATAGCAGGTGTGAGATCCAGATGGAGGTTGGTAGAAAGAGAGAAAATAATTGGAGTGAGTGTGAAGTATTTCTTCTCTTCGACTTGAGTAACCCTTTAATGACATGCTTTCTTTTAATCCTCTACCTATTATATGAGCATTTCTGGAGCTTTTGCAGCCTTTGTAATATTATGGGTTTTCCAAGTTACCAAAAAATGTATTTAGTTACAGAACTTTTCCAAATCCTAACAGGTGAACCCATGAATGCAAAAAAAATATTCTGTAATTCCCAGCACTTGTGATCCTCTCATGAGACCTTTGTTTATTATGTGGCTGCTCTGTAATTTAGTAAGCTTCTCCGGCCAATCCTAGCAAATGATTCATAGCCTGCCCAATGCACAGGCTACACGACTAGGCAAATGGGCTTTACTGTCTTTGTGGGGACTCAGCACAGCTGTTTGATGAATGCGTAATGTCTACATCAAGTCGTGGATATTATTGCAAAAGTTTTTATCTGCATTGCAAATGTATTTCCTGTGTTTCCTGAGGTTTACTTTGGTAACCGGAGTGCAGAGGGTCAATGCTTTCACATGCATTGCACTTCATCATATAGATTAATGGCTGATTTGGTCACATGTTGTCTCATTGCCAATTGATGCAGGAGCCAGTCCCAAGCCCATCCCTCCTCTCCTGGGTAAAGAGGTAGACCTTAAAGGGGTACTCTGCCCCTAGACATCTTATCCCTTTGCCAAAGGACAGGGGATAAGATGTCTGATCGTGGAGCTCCCACCGCTGAGGACCCCCGCAATCTCCCTGCTGCACCCGGCATTCGTTTAAAGCGTCAAGTGTAGCTCCAGAGGCTCATTACGTCACAGCCGTCACGCCCCCAAACATAGATTTGCATTGAGGGGGCATGGTCTTGACATTACAAGCGGGGCGTGACCATGACACTTCAAGCCTCCACCCAGCATCTCCAGTCATCCAGCACAGAGCGAAGTTCACTCTGTGCACCGGATGTCTGGGGTGCCACAGCCGAGATCGCGGTTGTCCCCAAAGGCGGGACGCCAGCGATCAGACATCTTATCCCCTATCCTTTAACCTATATTGTACAGTAGCTGTGGGCCTGGCCTTTGCTAGGGGTGTGTTAGCTAAGTCAAGCCAGTACCAACGGTATCCAAAAGTTGTTGTCCTTTCATCTAGTTTCAGTTGTGAGGTAAAGAAACGTTTTTATACATTGTCTTATATGCACCTTACATCATTGGTAACCACCTGTGAAGATCCAAGTTCAAAAGTTTCAACAATTTAGACTTCAGAACTACAGGCCTAGAAAACTGTAAATTCCTGCACATATCTGCAGCAGACATTTTCATGTACACATGATAACATACATAAAGATTTCTATTACTCAGCTAAACTGTTGATATGGCAGTCTTATTTATGCTTTCAGCCATTTTGAGATATCTTACCGCCACCTTTGTACTGTACTCTGTGATAGACAACCTCCTACACTTTTTTAACCTCAAGCTAAGTTTTCTGTCTTGAACAGGTGTAATAGCTTCAAAGAAAGCCATAAAGAATTATTTCCATTTCTATGAACAATTTGTGCCTAGAAAAATGAATTTTCATAGACTTTAACATAGCACATTATTATATTAAAATAAAGATGCCTTTTATACATCTTGTCCCTGCTCTGAGAGGGAGAGTTGTCAAGCCAGAAGAAAGAATAGCTGTGCAAGGACTCTTCTGCCAGCAATAAACTTTTTTATTGGCTTGAGTTAGTGCTGCTTGGCTTACACGTCACAATCGTCCTTTTCTTATGCTCAGAAATAGTGAATCATAATACCAGTAACCATGAGTTAAAAATAATGTTTTAAATATAATCAGCACAAGGTAAAAGTATGGTTGGCACTCAGTTGAAAGTCCGATGCACATGGAAGAAGACTAGAGATGAGCGAACTTTTCCGAAAAAGTTTGTTTCAATCCGAATTTTTTCGCGGTGAATCTATATTAGAAAAAGGCTATTTCTATCCTACATACAGCCTCTATAGGGGGATAGAACACTTTGCTGTGTTCTAAAACGCATATGGAGTGTGCTGGGGTAGGGAAATAATACTGTTATTCAGAATAACATGCAGATTACCAGCATCGCTTTTAGAATCACTGCCGCACAGCAGTACAATGACAGGGCTTGGTGGGGGGATCAGTGTCAGGAGACCATATAGTGGCTGAATGACACAGCTTGGATGAGGCTGAAGCATGAGGACACTATATAGTGGCTGAATGACACATAATGGAGGTGTTGGCAGCATGAGGAGACCATATAGTGGCTGAATGGCACAGTGTAGAGGTGTTGGCAGCATGAGGACACCATATAGTGGCTGAATGACACAGCGTGGTGGTGTTGGCCGCATGAGGAGACCATATAGTGGCTGAATGGCACAGCGTGGAGGTGTTGGCAGCATGAGGACACCATATAGTGGCTGAATGACACAGCTTGGATGAGGCTGAAGCATGAGGACACCATATAGTGGCTGAATGGCACAGCGTGGAGGTGTTGGCAGCATGAGGACACCATATAGTGGCTGAATGACACAGCATGGACATGTTGTCAGCATGAGGAGACCATATAAGGGCTGAATGACACAGCATGGAGGTGTTGGCAGAATGAGGAGACCATATAGTGGATGAATGGCACAGCCCGGAGTTGCCAGCAGCATGAGTAGGCACTAGGCCTTCACAATCCCTAAGATTAAAAGATGAATTAAGAAATTTAAACCGAAGATTTTGGATAGCGGGTGCTAGCTATGAGAAAATTTGAAATGACCAGACCCAGGCCCGACAGCGGCATCAGTAACCCATATATTGCCTGAATGACACAACCTGGAGTTGGCTGATGCACGAGTACACACCAGGGCTTCACAATGCCCCCCAAAAAACACCACAATTTTAGACATTTTTGGAAAAGATTTTGGATAGCGGGTGCTACCCATGAGAAAATTTGAAATTACCAGACCCAGGCCCAGCAGCGCCATCTTTTTTTTATTTGAAATTTAAAACAACCTTTGCGTGTCCCGGACCCCATCGTGTAGGTACGAAGGACCAAATCCAACAAGCCCCCATTGGGCTCATGTGGCCGTGAGATTCAGGCGAAACGTCTCCATTGCCCTGACCGGCCATTGTTTCCAAGACTTCTCGCCAAGGCAAACCATGTGAGTGCACACCAGGGCTTCAGAATCCCAAAGAAAAAACAACCATTTTTAAAATAATTTTAAGAATATTTAGGACAGCGGGTGCTACCTATATGTTGCATGAATGACACACCCTGGAGTTTGCTGATGCATGAGTACACACTAGGGCTTCACAATCCCTCCAAGAAAACACAACAATTGCAGAAATTTATGATGAAGACTTATGGATAGCGGGTGCTACCTATGAGAAAATTAGAAATTCACAGACGCAGGCCCAGCAGCGCCATCAGTAAACCATATATTGCCTGAATGACACAGGCAGGAATTGGTTGATGCATGAGCACGCACCAAAGCTTCACAATCTCTAATAAAATTTTAACAAAAATTTAGGACAGCGAGTGCTCTCTATATATTACCAGAATGATGCAGCCTGGAGTTGACCATTGAAATGTGTGATTTTTTTATTTGAAATTTAAATCAAAATTTGTGTCCCGGACCCCGCCGTGTGGGTACAAAGGGCCTAATCTCACAAGCACACACAGGGCTCATGTGGCCATAAGATGTAGGCGCAACGTCTCCATAGCCCTGACCGGCCATTTTTGTTTTTTGTACCTTTGTTTAAGAACAAGCGCATATCCAAGAATCCAGAAAACTCTATAATGCAGGACGGTGGTCCACCAAAAGACATTCTTCTATAAAATCATTTTTTATGAAATAAAGAAGCAGAGTTCATCTCTCTGCGTATTTTTTTTTAAAAATGTTACTTAAAAAATCACACACAACAATCGTTCAATGGTGTAATGGTTATTATTGTGGAAAATTCAAGTTTATTACTGTGATAATTATCAGAAAATTTGAAAAAGACACTACCCAAGAGTGTTTAATAACCCCATACATTGCACCATAAATGTTGAAATTTAAATTAAGCATGTATGTATGAATTTCAAAAATCCTAAAATTAAAGGCCCAAACCCAGAAGCATCATGAAGTCAAGTAGTTCCTGAAAGACACAGGAGCAGTCAGGAGTAGGCATCAGCAGTACCCAAGAGGCTTTAATAACCCCTTACATTGCACGATCACTCGCGAGATCGAGCAATAACAGGTGTGTTATGCCCTCAGATGTCCGGGGCTGCACGCGCGCTACACTGAATGGACCAGCGTGTGTCTATCTTTCACCGACAGGTGCTGGTAACCCGCTGAACCCCCTTCGAGATAGGGATCAGGGATTGCAATTATTTGCCAGGAAAGAAGAATCACAACTAAGCGCCGGTCATAAGCTCGGGTTCAGTAAGTCCCTGCCCTTTGTACACACCGCATGTCTCTACTACCAATAAGATGGTTTAGTGAGTTCCTCGGATCGGCCCCGGCGGGGTAGGAGAAGGCCCTAGCAGAGTGCCGAGAATTTAAAGATCATTGTTGAAATTAGCATTAAGCATGTATTAGCTACTGCTAAGCTTCCAAAAATGTAAGGCCCAAGGCCTGAGGCATCAGGGAGGCAATTATTTCCTGAAAGACACAGAAGTCAGGAACAGTCATTCGCAGTACCCAAGAGGGTTTCATAACCAACCCCTTACATTTAAAGATCAATATTGAAATATGCATTAAGCATGTATTTAGCTACTGCAAAACATCCAAAAATTGAAGGCCCAAGGCCTGAGGCATCAGGGAGGCAAGTCATTCCCGAAAGACACAGAATGAGTGAGGAGCAGTACCCAAGAGGGTTTCATAACCATTCCCTTACATTTAAAGATCAATGTTGAAATTTGCATTAAGCATGCCAAAAATAAAGGCCCAAGGCCAGAAGCATCAGTGAGGCAAGTAGTTCCTGAAAGACACAGGATGAGCCAGGAGCAGGCAATCCAGGTACCAAAGAGGGTTTCATAACCCTAATTGATAACCCAAGAGGGTTTCATAACCAACCATAAATGGGAAATGTTGGTGTAGCAGCATGGTCAATCTACTCTGAGGCATCTGGCATTGGTGGCTGGAAATCCTGGCTGATCCATCCCTGATTCATCTTGACAAACGTCAGTCTCTCCACATTTTTTGTGGACAGACGAGTTCGCCTTGGGGTGACTATGGCCCCGGCAGCACTAACCACCCGCTCTAATGGCACACTACTGGCCAAGCAGGACAACTTTTCCAGGGCAAACTCTGCTAGTTGTGGCCAAAAATCAAGTTTGGCTGCCCAGAAGTCCAGCGGATTTTCAATGGTTGTTGGCATGGCCATGTCAAGGTATGCCTCCACCTGCTGGTTCGGGTCCTGCTCCATGTCTACCTGCTGCTGATGAGTTGCTTCACTATGCGGGTGAAGAAAGCTACTCATCAGCGACTATAGACTCAGGCTGCTGCTGATTGAGCTGGTACTGCTCCTCCCACCCCTCCCCAGCAGCCATGGCAATGAAAGGTGAGCGCAGAGGGCCCCCCGAGTCAGACCTGCGAGTGGATGGACCATGTGGCCAATAGGCATCAGCCAACTGACTACGTAGAATCTCTCTGTAGTAGGTCAGTTTGTACTCCCTCTCAGTGGGTGTAAAAAAGGCCCCAATTTTGGGACGGTAGCGAGGGTCTAATAAGGTGGAGATCCAGAAGTCATCCCGCTGACGAATTTTGACAATTCGGGGGTCACTACGCAAACAAATGAGCATGCATCGTGCCATTTGCGCCAGTGACTCGGAGGGACTACCTGCCTCCATCTCCACTGCATACTGCCACGGTGTGTCTGGGTCCTCTGTCTCAACTTCCTCATAACCCTCCAGCTCCTCTGGCTGCTCCTGCTCCTTCTCTCCTGTCCGAAGACTAGAAACACCTCATCCAACCTAAACTCTGTCCCTCATCATCCTCCTCCAGTTCAGCCCCCACAGGGCTCATGTAGCCTTGAGATGTAGGCGCAACGTCTCCATTGCCGTGACCAGCCATGGTTTCAATAATTTGTTGTAGGAAATGTAGGAGTGGAATTACGTCGTTCATGGCGTAATCCAGGCGACTCACAAATAATGTGGCTTCCTCAAAGGGCCTCAGCAAACGGCAGGTGTCACGTATGAGCTGCCACTGGTTCACATTGAAGTTACACAGGGGAGTATTCCTATCTGCTTGGATCATCAAGAAATCGGTGATGGCTTTTCTTTGTTCGTATAGTCTGTCCAACATATGGAGGGTGGAATTCCAACGTGTGGCAACGTCACAAATAAGACTATGTTTTGGATACTGTTCTGATGCTGCAGCTCAAGGAAGGTGTGCTTGGCTGTGTACAAGTGGCTTAAGTGCATGCACAGTTTCCTTGCCCTTTTCAGGATGGTTTGCAAATGGGGTGAAGACTTGAGGAAGTGCTTGACAACCAGATTCAACACGTGTGCCATGCAGGGTGCATGTTTCACACTTCATTGTCGCAGCGCAGACACGTTGTTCTTCCTGTTGTTGGTCATCATGGTTCTCATTTCCAGATTTCGTGGAGTAAGCCATACTTTGATTTCTTTACAAATGAACTTTAGCAGTTCCTCCCCTGTGTGACTCCGTTCGCCAAGGCAAACCATGTGAAGAACAGCTTGACACCGCCGTGCCCTACACACATGGTACGATGAAGGGCCACCGAGATTTGGACGTGCAGTAGAGGCCGAGGACACGGTGGAGGATGAGGAGTCGGCGTCGCACACTGTAACAGGACCAACTGCCTGGGAGCGAGAACGTGGAGGAGGAAGCGGTGTGACCTGTCCAAGTTGCTGTTGTGGCTGTGCAGGAACCACATTTACCCAGTGGGCCGTAAACGACAAGTATTGTCCCTGCCCGTAATTACAGCTCCACATGTCGGCGCTGCCGTGCACTTTTGAACACACCGACCGGCTCAAGGACTGGCCCACCTTCTCTTGTACAAACTTATGCAGGGCTGGTACTGCCTTCTTCGCAAAGAAATAACGGCTTGGGACTCTCCACCTCGGCTCGGCACAAGCCATCAATTCTCTGAAAGGTGCAGAGTCCACCACTTGAAAAGGGAGGGACTGCAACACCAGCAACTTGGACAGGAGCACATTCAACTTCTGCGCCGTTGGATGAGTGGGCGCATACTGTTGTCTCTTGAACATGGAGCGACAGAAGGAGGGTTTGAAACACAGATCCCTTCGGCTGAGGTGGTGGAGCCTTGGCTGGATGAAGGAGGGAGCGGATGGCCACTGGGTGATGCAGCAGGCTGGACCACGGTTCTCCCAGGCCGCTTTATGATGGCGAAGCATGTGTTGACGCAGGGCCGTGGTGCCGACATATGGACCCTGGCCACGCTTCACCTTCTGCCGACAGATCTTGCATGTGGCTACGTGAACCTCCTCCGGATGCCTTATGAAAAACTTCCACACCACCGAGTAGCTGATTTTCCCACCAGCAGTCCACACTAATTGACTGCTACTGGCGCCGTCTCCAGGAACCCCTGTTCCACTACCTCCCAGAAAGGTAGGCTGCCGCGAAGCAGGTGGTCTCCCCCGGGCACGTTTGGCTCCTGAATTTCCACTCCTGCCACCACGCTGACTGCCAACCGTGCTACCGCCTTGCTGCCTCAAGGGCAACCTGCAACTCTCTTCTCCTGATGATGATGAAGCCCCTTCTGCACCCGGCTCCCAATTGCGATCGGCTTCATCATCATCAACAGTTGTGTGCACGTCACTGATGTTCCCCAACAGTGTCTGCTTCAGGACCCTGAACACTTTCAACACTGCCTCCCACGTCACTCTCCGCATCACTACTTGGCCGCCTAGCGGAGCAAGCGGCGCATGTCTCCTCCCCTTCTTGGCTGTCCAGTAGCTGCTGACTGTCCTCTATTAGATCGTCCTCAGTAAATAGTGGAGCTGAACCCACAGCATAAGAAACTTCTTTAGGAGAGGGAACAGCATAGGACAAAGGCAATGGGAGGACACGGACTGCTCCCGGCCATGCCAACTGAGGGTTGTGTCAGATATCACTTGTGATGATGAGGATGAGCGTGTTAACCAATCCACGAAGGCAGATGGGTTGCTGGTGGAGACACGACCGCTGGCTGATAACGGGAGCTCAGGCCTCTCGCTGCGACTCCTGCTGCCACTCGCCCCAAGTCTGCTGCCAACTCTGCCAGGTATTTAGGCCTCTGCCACTCCTCTGTGCACGTCCTGGCACTTCTCTGCTTGACATACTTAGTGCGTTTATAAGGGTACTACAATACGCTACACTACTCTTTAAACAGTATTTGTCTAGAACAGCAGCAGGTGATTACTTACGGCTGTCTTTGAACAGTATGTAGGCCCTTGACAGATTAACAGGTACTAGAGGGTACAATACTTGGATGTACCTATGCAGTATGCACTGAGCATGACAGTAATATGCCTAACTATTAGCAGAATAAACTCTGTATTTTTATAAAACACCAGCCGGTGGATACTATTGTTTGGACTTTGACGGTTTGGAGCACCTTGACAGCTTAACAGGTACTTAATGGTACAATACTTGGATGTACCTATGCGGTATGCACTGATGAGGGCAGTAATATGCCTATTAGCAGAAAAAAATCTGTATTTTTGTAAAACACCAGCCGGTGGATACTATTGTTTTGACTTTGACGATATGGAGCACCTTGACAGCTTAACAGGTACTGAATGGTACAATACTTGCATGTACCTATGCAGTATGCACTGATGAGGGCAGTTATATATGCGTAACTATACACAGAAAAAACTATTTAAAAAAAAACAGCCGGTGAATAGTATTGTTTGGACTTGCACAGTATGTAGCCAGCCCCTTGACAGATTAACAGGTACAAAATGGTACAAATGCACTACAGTTCACTGAACAATCACATATTTCTGAACAGCAGCAGGACCCAACAGTGCAGCACCACAAAAAAAAAAATCCAGGGATTAAACCCTAAATTGCATTCTGTCACACAATTCTGAGCAGCAGAAGTTTTGTGGAGCAAATAAAAATAAACTCAATTGGGCTGAAAAATGAGGACATGATAAGATGCTTCAGAAAGTTCAGGCAGCTTGGAGATCTGTATGAGGCAGCTGACAGCTATCTGCCCCTCTCTGCTGCAATGCTCAATAACGTGAATAGGAGGTTTAGCAATCAATGATCCTTCTCAGTGTAACAGCACAGCACTCTGCACTCCTATCGTTCCCTAATGCTGATGTGACTACCAGTTGCAGTGTAACGCTGTGGTATGAGCTATTCACACACACACAGTCCCGTCCTCTCCATCTGAGTGCATAGATGAAATGAAGAGAGGCAAGATGGCCACCGATTATATAGGGGCTGTGACATCACAGGGGTCAGTGAACA
This sequence comes from Hyla sarda, assembly GCF_029499605.1. Lineage (NCBI taxonomy): Eukaryota > Metazoa > Chordata > Amphibia > Anura > Hylidae > Hyla > Hyla sarda. The sequence goes on along the minus strand of NC_079194.1, from coordinate 275,859,663 downwards.
CTGATAGGCTGCATCTCACATGTGATTCAGGGTCAGCCCGCCTACCTTCATTCCCGCCCTTGTTTCCCGCCCTCCCATAATCTCCTGCCCCATGTACTCACATGTGGATCCTCCATCTTAGGCTCCAATAGCCTGGAACGCTGTAAAATGGAGTTTAATGAAGCTACAGAATCGCGGCGATATTCGTATTCGTTGCAAATCAAATTTTTCATGAAATTCGTAACGAATTCGGGTTCGTCAACTTCGATTCGCTCATCTCTAAAGAAGACACATGTAAGTTGAAAGGAAACCCAACATTAGCCTTTATCTTCTAGTTCTTTTATTCAGGAGCCAGAAAACATACATATGCTGAACGAGTTACTGCTCCACTGGAGCCTTTCTCAACAGCTGTATATAACAGTATTTACAGATGAGTGTGAAAAGAATCCCCAATGCATAAATAACATTGATTTACAATCAGTTGTGATTTACAGTCATGTAAAAAAGCAAAGTGAACCCATTAAAGTTTACATGTGTAGACATATCAATAGTTCAAATGTATAAAAAGATAAAGATGATGAAACTGAACCACAAACCACAACCAATTTACATGGTAGTTCAGCTTTCTGTGCAAACTTAGCGTAATGGTTCAGCAACCATTTGGCTACATTTATAAATTTATTTACCTATCTGCACATGGATCTTTCCTTTGGCTTTTTATGGTGGATCTTTTGGTACAGAATTTGCTGTTGTTTTGAATATGGATTAGTCTCAATCCATAAGGCAAATCTTTGTCCAGGCTACAGATGTAGCAGCATTAAAAGTCAGACTTGGTGGGTTAATGCATCTAGTTAACACATTTGTAACACTCACGTTTCAGAAGACAGGAACACCGGTGGATGTGGATCCGCTGGACCTGTGTGGCATATGACTCGGACAGTACCAGGGAGCGGAGTCTAAGGTGCCGCTGGTTTTCACCATAGCCCGCCGCAAATCGGGATGGACTTGCTGCGGCAGGTGGCACCCAGGTCGATACCCCTGGCACGGCTCGACCACACAGGCGGCTGAGGAGATGCGAGGCACAGGAGGGAAAAGGCAGCTCGTAGTCTGGATAGCCGAAGTCAGGGCAGGCGGCAGAGTAGCGTAGTCAAGACGTAGCAGGAGTTCAGTAGGCAGGTGGCAGTGGAGCAAGGTCAAAGTCACAAAGCAAGGGATCAGATACATGGCAAGGCAACACTGAGGAACGCTTTCTTTGAGGCACAAGGCAACAAAGATCCGGCAGGGGAGTGAGGAGGAAGTTACAAATGAGCCACAGGTGAATTACACTAAAGAGCGTACTGGCCCCTTAAATCTTAAAGTTCCGGCGCACGCGCACACTAGGGGACGAAGACACGTGCGCCGGAGCAGAGAGGCAGAGGCAGGAGAAACACCCGGAGAGAGTGACGGACTGGGGCTCGCATACAGGCGTGTCCCGCAATACGAGTTCCAGCCCTGTCGGCAGCAGCAGGTAAGGGGACCATGCGCTCATTGCCAGTGTGTGCGGCCAGAGCGCAGAACTTAACAGTGTTACAAATCTGACTGCTTTTAACTCTGCTACATCTGTACCCAAGTCTATGCTAATATAGATAAACCATTGTTAAAAGTCAGACTTGGTCTGCATGTTTATAATGGCCCATTTGTTAAAGAAGTTTAAGACTGCTGTTTTAGCCATTGGTCAGACAGTGAATTTTGAAAGGAACCTACCTTCCGTTAGTAGAGATAATAGTACACTAATACAGCTAAATGCTATAGTGGTGCAGAAATATTGATAGTTGTGAAAAGCGGCTGCTTTCAATAATAAAATTATTCCTACATAAGGTCATAAGTATTGACTTTGTTAGCTGTATAAATCTTCACACAGTAAGTAGTGGTGGCTACAGAAAGTCAGAATAAATTTTTTTACATGTGTGGTATGGCCCTTCTTCTACAAAAACTTGAAGAGAATCTGACAGCTAGTTCACCCGCACTAAACTCAGTACACTGGTTTATAGTGTGAGTGAAGAGCTGTAAAATGAAGAGTTACTCACTGAAATATGTTTACTAGGTAGTGCGTTCTACTTGTAAATAGTTTCATTCCTAATTAAGTGCACATTGGAGGCGGGGAACGGGCTGGCCGAGTTCCCCTTTCTCCTACATCGGTCGGCTCTGCTCACCTGCAAGCTTCATTAGCATAATAGTGAACAGGGGGCAGGGCCAACAGGGAATTATGTAGGAGACAGGGGTACTCGGCCAGCCGGCTCCCTGCCTCCAATGCACGCTTCATTAGGAATGAAACTATTTACAAGAAGAACGCAGCACCTAGAGAAAGTACACCCTGTTCCAAATTATTATGAAAATAATATTTTTCTCATTTACCTAAATAATTGATGTAAATAACAGTCAGCATAAATCTCATGTTATCAACTATTAAGGGTACATGTCACGATGCCGGCTGGCAGGTAGTGGATCCTCTGTGCCAGAGAGGGATTGGCGTGGACCGTGCTAGTGGACCGGTTCTAAGCCACTACTGGTTTTCACCAGAGCCCGCCGCAAAGCGGGATGGTCTTGCTGCGGCGGTAGTGACCAGGTCGTATCCACTAGCAACGGCTCACCTCTCTGGCTGCTGAAGATAGGCGCGGTACAAGGGAGTAGGCAGAAGCAAGGTCGGACGTAGCAGAAGGTCGGGGCAGGCAGCAAGGATCGTAGTCAGGGGCAACGGCAGAAGGTCTGGAACACAGGCTAGGAACACACAAGGAACGCTTTCACTGGCACAATGGCAACAAGATCCGGCAAGGGAGTGCAGGGGAAGTGAGGTGATATAGGGAAGTGCACAGGTGAACACACTAATTGGAACCACTGCGCCAATCAGCGGCGCAGTGGCCCTTTAAATCGCAGAGACCCGGCGCGCGCGCGCCCTAGGGAGCGGGGCCGCGCGCGCCGGGACAGGACAGACGGAGAGCGAGTAAGGTACGGGAGCCGGGGTGCGCATCGCGAGCGGGCGCTACCCGCATCGCGAATCGCATCCCGGCTGGCAGCGGAATCGCAGCGCCCCGGGTCAGAGGATGTGACCGGAGCGCTGCAGCGGGGAGAGTGAAGCGAGCGCTCCGGGGAGGAGCGGGGACCCGGAGCGCTCGGCGTAACAGTACCCCCCCCCTTGGGTCTCCCCCTCTTCTTAGAGCCTGAGAACCTGAGGAGCAGACTTTTGTCTAGGATGTTGTCCTCAGGTTCCCAGGATCTCTCTTCAGGACCACAACCCTCCCAGTCCACTAAAAAAAAAATTTTCCCTCTGACCTTTTTGGAAGCTAAGATTTCTTTGACAGAGAAGATGTCCGAGGAGCCGGAAACAGGAGTGGGAGGAACAGATTTGGGAGAAAAACGGTTGAGGATGAGTGGTTTGAGAAGAGAGACGTGAAAGGCATTAGGGATACGAAGAGAAGGAGGAAGAAGAAGTTTATAAGAGACAGGATTAATTTGACACAAAATTTTGAAAGGACCAAGATAGCGTGGTCCCAACTTGTAGCTAGGGACACGGAAGCGGACATATTTAGCGGAGAGCCATACCTTGTCTCCAGGGGAAAAAACGGGAGGAGCTCTTCTTTTCTTATCCGCGAACTTCTTCATGCGTGATGAAGCCTGTAAGAGAGAATTTTGGGTCTCTCTCCATATGATGGAAAGGTCACGAGAAATTTCATCCACAGCGGGCAGACCAGAGGGCAAGGGAGTAGGGAGGGGGGGAAGAGGGTGACGGCCGTACACCACGAAAAATGGGGATTTGGAGGAAGATTCAGAGACCCTAAAGTTATACGAGAATTCGGCCCATGGGAGGAGATCTGCCCAGTCATCCTGGCGGGAGGAAACAAAATGTCGCAAATAATCACCCAAGATCTGGTTAATTCTTTCTACTTGTCCATTGGACTGGGGATGATATGCAGAAGAAAAATTTAATTTAATCTTGAGTTGTTTACAGAGAGCCCTCCAGAATTTAGACACGAATTGGACGCCTCTATCCGAGACGATCTGCGTAGGCAACCCGTGAAGACGAAAAATGTGTACAAAAAATTGTTTAGCCAACTGAGGCGCAGAAGGAAGACCAGGAAGAGGGATGAAATGTGCCATTTTGGAGAATCGATCAACGACCACCCAAATAACAGTGTTGCCACGGGAAGGGGGTAAATCAGTAATAAAATCCATACCAATCAGAGACCAAGGCTGTTCGGGGACAGGCAGAGGATGAAGAAAACCAGCGGGCTTCTGGCGAGGAGTCTTATCCCGGGCACAGATAGTGCAGGCTCGCACAAAGTCCACAACATCCGTCTCCAGAGTCGGCCACCAATAGAAGCGGGAGATGAGTTGCACAGATTTCTTGATGCCCGCATGACCTGCGAGATGGGAGGAGTGACCCCATTTGAGGATTCCGAGGCGTTGGCGTGGAGAAACAAAGGTCTTTCCTGGAGGAGTCTGCCTGATGGAGGCAGGAGAAGTGGAGATCAGGCAGTCAGGTGGAATGATGTGTTGCGGAGAGAGTTCAACTTCTGAGGCATCCGAGGAACGAGAGAGAGCATCGGCCCTAATGTTCTTATCGGCAGGACGAAAGTGAATCTCAAAATTAAATCGGGCAAAGAACAGAGACCACCGGGCCTGGCGAGGATTCAGCCGTTGGGCAGACTGGAGGTAGGAGAGGTTCTTGTGGTCGGTGTAGATAATAACAGGAAAACTTGATCCCTCCAGCAGATGCCTCCATTCCTCAAGTGCTAATTTAATGGCTAGAAGCTCTCGATCCCCGATGGAGTAGTTCCTCTCCGCTGGAGAGAAGGTCCTAGAGAAAAAACCACAAGTGACAGCATGCCCGGAAGAATTTTTTTGTAGAAGAACAGCTCCAGCTCCCACTGAGGAGGCATCAACCTCCAATAGGAAGGGTTTGGAAGGGTCAGGTCTGGAGAGGACGGGAGCCGAAGAAAAGGCAGACTTGAGTCGTTTAAAGGCGTCTTCTGCTTGAGGAGGCCAGGACTTGGGATCAGCATTTTTTTTGGTTAAAGCCACGATAGGAGCCACAATGGTAGAAAAATGTGGAATAAATTGCCTGTAATAATTGGCGAACCCCAAAAAGCGTTGGATAGCACGGAGTCCGGAGGGGCGTGGCCAATCTAAGACGGCAGAGAGTTTGTCTGGATCCATCTGTAGTCCCTGGCCAGAGACCAAATATCCTAGAAAAGGAAGAGATTGGCATTCAAACAGACATTTCTCAATTTTGGCATAGAGTTGATTGTCACGAAGTCTCTGAAGAACCATACGGACATGCTGGCGGTGTTCTTCTAGATTGGCAGAAAAAATTAGGATATCGTCCAGATATACAACAACACAGGAGTATAACAGATCACGAAAAATTTCATTGACAAAGTCTTGGAAGACGGCAGGGGCGTTGCACAGGCCAAAGGGCATGACCAGATACTCAAAGTGTCCATCTCTGGTGTTAAATGCCGTTTTCCACTCATCCCCCTCTCTGATGCGGATGAGGTTATAGGCGCCTCTTAAGTCCAATTTAGTAAAGATGTGGGCACCTTGGAGGCGATCAAAGAGTTCAGAGATGAGGGGTAAGGGGTAGCGGTTCTTAACCGTGATTTTATTAAGACCGCGGTAGTCAATGCAAGGGCGTAGGGAGCCATCTTTTTTGGACACAAAGAAAAATCCGGCTCCGGCAGGAGAGGAGGATTTACGGATAAAGCCCTTTTTTAGATTCTCCTGGACGTATTCAGACATGGCAAGAGTCTCTGGGGCAGAGAGAGGATAAATTCTGCCCCGGGGTGGAGTAGTGCCCGGGAGGAGGTCGATAGGACAATCATAAGGCCTGTGAGGAGGTAGAGTCTCAGCTTGTTTTTTGCAGAAAACATCCGCGAAGTCCATATAGGCCTTAGGAAGACCGGTTACTGGAGGAACCACAGAGTTACAGCAAGGGTTACTGGGAACCGGTTTTAGACAGTTCTTGGAACAAGAGGACCCCCAACTCTTGATCTCCCCAGTGGACCAATCCAGGGTTGGGGAATGAAGTTGAAGCCAGGGAAGTCCAAGGAGAATTTCCGAGGTGCAATTGGGGAGGACCAAAAGTTCAATCCTCTCGTGATGAGATCCGATGCTCATAAGAAGGGGCTCCGTGCGGAAACGTATGGTACAGTCCAATCTTTCATTATTTACACAATTGATGTAGAGGGGTCTGGCGAGACTGGTCACCGGGATGTTGAACCTGTTGACGAGAGAGGCCAAAATAAAATTTCCTGCAGATCCAGAGTCCAAGAAGGCCACAGTAGAGAAGGAGAAGGCAGAGGCAGACATCCGCACAGGCACAGTAAGACGGGGAGAAGCAGAGTAGACATCAAGGACTGTCTCATCTTTGTGCGGAGTCAGCGTACGTCTTTCCAGGCGGGGAGGACGGATAGGACAATCCCTCAGGAAGTGTTCGGTACTAGCACAGTACAGGCAGAGGTTCTCCATACGGCGTCGTGTCCTCTCTTGAGGTGTCAGGCGAGACCGGTCGACCTGCATAGCCTCCACGGCGGGAGGCACAGGAACAGATTGCAGGGGACCAGAGGAGAGAGGAGCCGAGGAGAAGAAACGCCTCGTGCGAACAGAGTCCATATCTTGGCGAAGTTCCTGACGCCTTTCGGAAAAACGCATGTCAATGCGAGTGGCTAGGTGAATAAGTTCATGTAGATTAGCAGGAATTTCTCGTGCGGCCAGAACATCTTTAATGTTGCTGGATAGGCCTTTTTTGAAGGTCGCGCAGAGGGCCTCATTATTCCAGGACAATTCTGAAGCAAGAGTACGGAATTGTACGGCATACTCGCCAACGGAAGAATTACCCTGGACCAGGTTCAACAGGGCAGTCTCAGCAGAAGAGGCTCGGGCAGGTTCCTCAAAGACACTTCGGATTTCCGAGAAGAAGGAGTGTACAGAGGCAGTGACGGGGTCATTGCGGTCCCAGAGCGGTGTGGCCCATGACAGGGCTTTTCCGGACAGAAGGCTGACTACGAAAGCCACCTTAGACCTTTCAGTGGGAAACAGGTCCGACATCATCTCCAGATGCAGGGAACATTGGGAAAGAAAGCCACGGCAAAACTTAGAGTCCCCATCAAATTTATCCGGCAAGGATAGGCGTAGCCCAGGAGCGGCCACTCGCTGCGGAGGAGGTGCAGGAGCTGGCGGAGGAGATGACTGCTGAAGCTGTGGTAGTAACTGTTGTAGCATAACGGTCAGTTGAGACAGCTGTTGGCCTTGTTGCGCTATCTGTTGTGACTGCTGGGCGACCACCGTGGTGAGGTCAGCGACAACTGGCAGAGGAACTTCAGCGGGATCCATGGCCGGATCTACTGTCACGATGCCGGCTGGCAGGTAGTGGATCCTCTGTGCCAGAGAGGGATTGGCGTGGACCGTGCTAGTGGACCGGTTCTAAGCCACTACTGGTTTTCACCAGAGCCCGCCGCAAAGCGGGATGGTCTTGCTGCGGCGGTAGTGACCAGGTCGTATCCACTAGCAACGGCTCACCTCTCTGGCTGCTGAAGATAGGCGCGGTACAAGGGAGTAGGCAGAAGCAAGGTCGGACGTAGCAGAAGGTCGGGGCAGGCAGCAAGGATCGTAGTCAGGGGCAACGGCAGAAGGTCTGGAACACAGGCTAGGAACACACAAGGAACGCTTTCACTGGCACAATGGCAACAAGATCCGGCAAGGGAGTGCAGGGGAAGTGAGGTGATATAGGGAAGTGCACAGGTGAACACACTAATTGGAACCACTGCGCCAATCAGCGGCGCAGTGGCCCTTTAAATCGCAGAGACCCGGCGCGCGCGCGCCCTAGGGAGCGGGGCCGCGCGCGCCGGGACAGGACAGACGGAGAGCGAGTAAGGTACGGGAGCCGGGGTGCGCATCGCGAGCGGGCGCTACCCGCATCGCGAATCGCATCCCGGCTGGCAGCGGAATCGCAGCGCCCCGGGTCAGAGGATGTGACCGGAGCGCTGCAGCGGGGAGAGTGAAGCGAGCGCTCCGGGGAGGAGCGGGGACCCGGAGCGCTCGGCGTAACAGTACAATTCCAAATTTATTGAATAATCCTCCTAATAATAACATTATTTTTTTTTTGCATAAAAAACTTACAATGCACTGTTCCAAATTATTATGCACAGTAAGTTTCAAAACACTTTATTGGTTGTAAAGAATTGAACGTTGTCATTTGTTGTGTATGCAGAATATTTACTGAAATCAAAAGCTATTTCAATCAAACTTTTAACAACATTTTAGCATTTTAAACATTTTAACAGGTCACATTACATTTTAACTTAGGACCCCTTATTTGATAGCAGCTTCACAAGTCTTACATCCATTGAACTTTGTGAGTTTTTGCACAGTTTCTGCTTAAATTTGTTTGCAAGATGTCAGAGCTGCTGCTTGGATGTAAACTGCCTCCCACCCTCATAGATCTTTTGCTTGAGGATGCCCCACAGTTTCTCAATAAGATTGAGGTTAGGGGGAGGATGAAGGCCATACCATGACTTTCTCTCCTTTTTACCCCATAGCAGCCATTGATGCAGAGGTATTCTTTGCAGCATGAGATGGTGCATTGTCATGCATGAAAATGATTTTATTATAGAAAGCATAGTTCTTCCTTCTGCACCAGGGAAGAAAGTGGTCAGTCAGAAATGCCACATACTTTGCAGAGGTCATCTTTACACCTTTGGTGACCCTAAAGGGGCCAACCAGCTCTATTCCCATGATTCCAGCCCTAAACATGACTCCACCGCTGATGTTGCAGCCTTGTTGGAACATGGTGACCGTCCACCAACCATCCACGGGACCGTTTGAAAATTATTCTTCATGTATTTTTCTGTCCAATGCAGCTGTTTAGCTGATTGGTTAGTGGTGGCCGAATAGAAGGTTTATGCACAGTTGCAAGAATCTGGAGGACTCTACACATTCGTTTTTGTGAAATATTTAATGTTTTCATACCTCGTCCAAGGGTTTTAACTATTTCACTCTTTTCGGCAGCAGAGAGATCCTTTTTCTTTCCCATATTGCTTGAAGATTATGCTCTGCTTAATAATGTGGAACACCTACCTTTAGTAGTTTTTCCTTAAAGGGGTACTCCACCCTAAATATCTTATCCCCTATTCAAAGTTTGCTCCTTGTGTGATGACTCACGATACAGGGGCCGGAGAATTGTGACGACTCCACCCCCTTGTGATGTCACACTCATCCCCCTCAATGCAAGCCTATTGGAGGGGGTGTGGCCTATGTGAGGGGGCGTGGCATGTCCAAAATAGTTTTCAGTGATCAAAAGAGCCCTGAGACACAATGCCATCCATGAGTTAAACTGAAAAACGAAATATTTAATCTTTGTGACACTTAAATATAATTTGCATAATAATTTGGAACAGGGTGTATTTCAGTGAGCAACCCCACATTTTATAGATTTTCACCTGCTCTATCCCCAGTATACTGGGTTTAGTGCAGGTTAACCAACTGTCAGATTCTCAAACAAATGACAATTAAAAAAAAACTCTTTACAACTTTAAAGGGGTATTCCAGGAATGTTTTTTATTTGACTATGCTACAGGGGCTGTAAAGTTAGTGTAGTTCATAATATCGTGTCTGTACCTGTGTGTGACAGTTTTCTCACAATTCTTCTGTGATTTTCACTCCAATATTTATCAGCATACAAAATATCTCAGATTTTTCCCAGGTTGCAATGCGGCCGAGACCTGACTCACTAGTCAGCTGATGACAGGGAGCCTGTCTGCTTCAATGGGTGGAGCGATCGCTTGGTGGGAGAGAGATCAATCTGCAACTAATGCAACAGCTGTAGGCACCCTGATTGAAAACCACAGGTCTTTTGAATGGATGCAGCTTTATTATCTTTCAATGGCTGGGGTGACTGATGTGTGGGAGGGAAGAAAATAGAATTGTGGGATTTGTAGTCAAAGAAAAGTCAAACAGGAAATACCAGTTAACAAAAAGCTAGCCACAGTGTTATGGTAATCTCACAACATAGCCATTTAGCCCAAGACAAGAGCAGATCCTTCCTAAGCATGTCCATTACTGCCTGCCAGGTACGTACTTAAATCACATTATTGTGGATAACCCCTTTAAGGGGAATTTATCATTACCAATGAAGAGTGACGAAATTAAGCACAATTTTTTTGTTCAAAATGGAGCGTTGCAGAACTCTTCACTTGCGCAGAGAATAATAAATTGCTCCATTGTATATTTTTAGATCACCCACACACTTCTACACCTCTGATGCAATTATTTTTATTATTGTATTTGTTTTGTAAAAAAAAAAAAAAAACACTTCTACCTCATCCCTATATTAAGAATGCTGCTCAGTTCTTCTGCAATGTGCATGTTTTTACATGTAGATCCAACTCGCTTATATTAAAAACCCATTAGAAGAATGCTAACCAACAGCTTGGTCTCCAGCTCCTCTCTGTCCTCTTCAGGATAATCTTCTAAGCTGTTCCAAACGCTGAGCAACGGAGTACCCCTTTAATTTTGACTCAGTCATATATCAGCTTAGATCACTGTCCAAGTGGCTGGGGACAAAGCTGTCAGGGGCTCTTCTGACAGATTTTACTCTGAACCAGACACTATGTGTGAGAACATGCAGGTTGCAAAAGAAAAGCAGTGATGAACTTTTTATGAAGACTTATAATAAAACTATTAACACACCATAATCAGTGATCAAAACAATGTACTAAATGGTGTCCAAAGCCTTTAAACTAATGTCTATGTGTTTCAATCCAATTTAATTCAATTTTTTCAATGTCATCTGCCATAATGTACAGTGAAGCAAAAAAGTATTTAGTCAGAAAGTTCTCCCACTTAAACAAATGAGAGAGGCCTGTAATTTTTATGATAGGTATACCTCAACTATGAGAAACATAGATAAAAAAAAATCCATAAAATCACATTGGCTGATTTTTAAAGAATTTTTTTTTCAAATGATGGTGGAAAATAAGTATTTGGTCAATAATAAAAGTTCATCTCATTACATTGTTATATACCATTTGTTGGTAATGATAGAGGTAAAACGTTTTCTGTAAGTCTTCATAAGGTTTTTGCCCATTTCTCCATGCAGATCTCCTCTAGAGCAGTGATGTTTTGGGGCTGTCGCTGTGCTACACAGACTTTCAGCTCCCTCCAAAAGTTTTCTATGAGGTTAAGATCTGGAGACTGGCTAGACCACTCCAGGACCTTGAAATGCTTCTTACTACTTCTCCTTCGTTGCCCGGCCAGTGTGTTCGGGATCATTGTCATGCTGAAAAATACAGCCACATTTCATCTTCAACGCCCTTTGTGATGGAAGGAGGTTTTCACTCAAAATCTCACAATACATGGCCCCATTCATTCTTTCCTTTACACGGATCAGTGGTCCTGGTCTCTTAGCAGAAAAATAGTCCCAAAGCAGGATGTTTCCACCCCCATCCTTCACAGTATGTATGGTGTTCATTGGATGCAATCCAGCATTCGTTCACCTCCAAACACGACAAGTTGAGTTTTTACCAAAAAGTTCTACTTTGGTTTCATCTGACCATATGACATTCTCCCAATCCTCTTCTGGATCATCCAAATGCCCTCTAGCAAACTTCTAATGTGTCCGGACATGTACTGGCTTAAGCAGGGGGACACATCTGGCACTGCATGATTTTAGTCCCTGGCGGTGTAGTGTGTTACTGATGGTAGCCTTTGTTACTTTGGTCCCAACTCTCTGCAGGTCATTCACTAGGTCCCCCCGTTTGGTTCTTGGATTTTTGCTCACCGTTCTTGTGATCATTTTGAAACCATGGGGTGAGATCTTGCGTGGAGCCCCAGATCGAGGGAGATTATCAGTGGTCTTGTATGTCTTTCATTTTCTAATAATTGCTCCCACGGGTCCATGACTGATTTCTTCACACCAAGCTGCTTGTCTATTGCAGATTCAGTCTTCCCAGCCTGATGCACATCTACAATTTTGTTTCTGATGTCCTTCGACAGCTCTTTGGTCTTGGCTATAGTGGAGTTTGGAGTGTGCCTGTTTGAGGTTGTGGACAAGTGTCTTTTCTACTGATAACAAGTTCAAACAGGTGCCATTAATACAGGTAAAGAGTGGAGGAAAGAGGAGACCCTTAAAGAAGAAGTTACAGGTCTGCAAGAGCCAGAAATCTTGCTTGTTTATAGGTGACCAAATAATTATTTTCCACCATAATTTTCAAATAAATTCTTTAAAAAATCAGACAATGTTTTTTTTTTTGTCTCATTATGTCTCTCCTTGTTATGTATTTACAGATCTTTTGGCAACATACTACTTATTTCTTTAATAATTGAACACGTTCTATATTTGTTTTCTTTTTACTTACAGCAGGACAAGTGTTCTATTTTCTTACATTAGTTTTAACAAAGTCTAATTTTGTCTTATTGCCAGTGAATATACTGGCACAAGCAACTATTGATCTATAAGATCTGAGTGACCTATTGTTATTGAACATTTAATATTATTGACATATTTACAGTAATAAGCTCTTATATCCTATTACAGAATTGTATTTAGAGGTCATTAAATATAAAGTGCTGGTACTTGGAACAGCCATGAGTTATGAATGTCTGCTGTACTGAATGGGGTATAGTTTCTCCCTGAGCAGAATGCCAAACTGGGTTGTGGAGTCTTGCGGGCCATGTAAAGCTCCATGCAGAGACACAGCACGCAATGGGCACAGTGGTATAAGGCACCTGTGGGCAGGGTGGGTGTTATAGTTTTACAGCCTTATCATCATTTTGGTCACAGTTCTGTCATAGTCACAAAGGGTCCCCACACATGTGCTTTGTAAATTGTGATGGGCAATACCAGGTCTGCTCTGGCTCCTAGGAAAATTGGATTAGTAGTAAATAATGATGAAGAATAGGTGCAGAATAATAGCAGGTGACACCTAGTTAAAAGGGTACTCCGGTGGCAAACTTATTTTATTTATTTTTTAAATCAGCTGGTGCCAGAAAGTTAAACCGATTTGTAAATTACTTCTATTAAAAAATCTTAATCCTTCCAGTACTTATTAGTTGCTGAATACTACAGAAGAAATTCTTTTCTTTTTGGAACACAGAGCTATCGGCTGACATCACAAGCACAGTGTTCTCTGCTGACACCTCTGTCCATTTTAAGAACTGCCCAGAGTAGGAGAAAATCCTCATAGCAAACATATGCTGCTCTGGACAGTTTCTAAAATGGAGAGAGATGTCCTGACTGATTATCACACTGCATGGCCTTGGATATACAATACACAAATGTACAGTGTATACGTTCCTGCAAAAATTTCTAAAAGGTGCCTACTGCCAAGCTATAAAGTGATAGAAATACAGGCTCCTAAAATGGCACATCTGCTTAGTACTGCAGTCAACATGGCTGTCAGTAATTTACAGGGACTATGAGTGTTAATAAAGTGCACTGACTAAATTTCCAGGGGACAGAAACTAAGTCTTATGTTTTGTTTTAACTGCATGGTCATAAATTTAAAACACGGGTTACGGAGAAGGTTTGAGGGTAAAAAATTCTACTATTCTTCTTTGTTGAAAAAAAATGAAGTAGTTTTAATTTTAACCATCAGCAAGGATTGTGACAACAAGGCACATCTCTCTGATGAATGTCGTCTATTGGACACTGTTCATTATTGCTCATTAGTTAGAGCAGCGAAGGCTGCGGTACTGAGGTGATCAATTACAACCGGAATTAGTCAATTGTCACTTTGTCCAGGACAGTATTTGAAGACAGTAACTACCCTTCATTTGACAGATGTTCTGTGTTCTTAAGTAATAAGAATTAATTATAAACTTTCAAAGGGTATGTTCACTCATTGTATTTTACAGCTTTAGGGTACATTCCCACACGGCGTATTTGCTGCGTATTTGCTGCTGCATATTTTATTTTCTCTGTTGAAGTCAATGGGTAGGAAAATACGCAGCACCAAATACGCAGCAAATACGCAGCAAAATACGCCGTGTGGGAACGTACCCTAAAAATGCATGTATATTTTCCCTGAAAATTGGAATTCTTTTTCCTTGTAAATGAAAGTCCAGACCAAACAGGATAAGTGTGAAAGGAAGAACAGTCGAATTTATTTGTAGTGCAACAACAAATTTCGTACCCGAGCAGGGCTCTTCATCAGGCATCAGGCATTGCCCGACGATGTATTAGGGCCAGAGTACCCCTTTAAATTCAAGGCTTTTCCTTTGCTTTATAGACAAAGTGCAGTACACAGCCATATTCACACTAGCACAAAAATAAAACCTGCTTGTCTTAGTATTAGCTGCACATGTTAAGTTGCCGTCACTGAACAAGTGTTACCACCTAACAAAACAGACTTAAAATGTGGTACCTTACACAACTGGCAATTGTCCTAGGATAGTCTAGCAGACCTCATGATTTCAACGTACATTCCTCACAGCTTCTTAGTACTGACTGACCCAACTAATTTCATAGCCAAGCTACAAGCTGTCTTCAGCACCTGTGCTGATCTTGGCTAGTCTGAAAACCTGGAGTGGACCAGAAAGAGGATGAAAGTCTTTCATTCCATGAAAGTCTTTCATTCCTTGAAAGTAGCAAGCTAAGTCTCACCAGGGGGTTCTAACCATTTCCTAGATTTCTCATATATCGCCCAGCTTACCCTGGATGAGGTATGCACTATCCACATGTGACAGGAACCCTGGGGATACATAGAAAACCTTGACAACCATTTATGTAACTCTATGACAGCCCATAGAAAAGACCTGAATAAACAATGAACTATACCTTAAGGAGCGTTATCCAATTAAATTTAATATAATTTGATGGGTGAGGTTTTAGTGATGTAAAACACTTGTACTTTGAACTGTTGTGTGAGTGTATTATGCTTTAAATTGCACAAACAATTGTATACTGTACTTGTTGAGTATACTGTACTTGTTATTCTGTATGGCTTGTATAGACAACATACTCCTGAGAAATGGGATGTCTATATAAAATAATGATGGACAAAAACTGTATAAAGTGTTTCTACATAAAGTGGAATGTGTACAGTTTATACTGTATTTTTCTTTACTTATACTGCACACCCATGTTAACCCTTTTCCTCGGTTACATTCTGGGCCCCAATGACTAAGGAATTGTCTTAATTTTTCCATCATATTCTTCCAATTGCAATAACTTTATTGATATTTTCCAGGGCTTGTTTTTGAGGGAAAAGTTGCATTTGTAATGGCACCATTTTGGGCTCAAATAACTTGGACTACCTATTTGGAGAAGTAAAAGAAAAAATACAGCTCTGACATAAAAACTGGCCTTGCTGCTCATAACAACCAATCTCTGGGCAGCTTTCTGCAACATTTTTTAAACAGAAGATATTTGCCAATGCAGGGTCTAGACCTACATTAGGCCCAGAAGTTAAAGGGATATTCCAGTGTCATAAAATGATTCATATATTTCTGGGGCTAGTGGAAAAAAAAGAAAAAAATATATAGTAATCTACCTCTGATTCCCCACAGTTCCCACTGTAACTTCCATTGTGGTTCCTTTTGGTCACCCGCTGCTCCTCTCATCTGCCTGTTTACGTGACAAGTGATAACAGGACCTACCTGACCTCTTATCTCGGAAGCAGGTAGATCACAAGAGCAAGGGGACCAGGGGAAGATAAGTATCATTTTTAGTATTATTAGTGTAGGTATTTGCAAGATATGAACGAGGTTTGACTTGGGTTGCTAGTTTGAGTATTTTGATCAAAATATCTAATACCTTATGTTTATAATGTCTACCATTTTTCTGCTGTGCAGTCTTGCCTTGCCATGCAGTGTGAACCAGAGGGGCCAGCCATCGCTGTGGTGCACGCAGGTGATGCTAGGTAGCCCACCTAATCAAATAGTATGGGTGTCACTAATAGGATGGAAGCCAGCATGGTGCAGTTCATGCACCAGGTACCCTGCGTATGCTTGTTTTGTGTTCATCTATAATACTAAACAGCTACCTCCCTCATAAAGAGAGACATGTGGGTAGTTGTTCAAAACCATTTAGTATCTCTTTAACCTTCCCCATCTGTAAAAGAGAAAGAAAGCCATAGAGAGCAGTCTGTGAGGGAGAAAGGCCTAGGGAGCAGCCTGTGAGTAAGAAATGAGCATGGGAAGCAGTCAGCGTAAGACATAGAGGAATGGGAATCAGTCTGTGAAGAAGGTCTTATGGGGCAGTCTGTGAGAAAGGGGGTATAGTGAGCAGTCTGTGAGAGAGAAGGTACATGTAAAGTGTAACTATGATGGAGGGAAATAAAGAGCAGCCTGTGTGGGACAGGGGGCCATGAGTAGCAGTTTGTGATAGAGGGGTGATAAGGAGCAGTACTGGATAAAGGGAGCATTAGGAAGCCACTTCAGAGAGAAGGGCCATGGAGTGCAGTCTATGAAAGGCATGGGAAGAGGTCTGAAAGGGACAAGGATCATGGGGAGAAGTCTATGCTGGGAAGAAAAGGACATTAGCAAAACATTACGGTACTCTAGTGATTATTAAATAGTCACTAGAGGTTGAAGAGGAAAAGCATGGCCAGACATAAGTGGGTAGAACATAACAAAACCTTCAAAATTTAAATTATATTAGGTCTGAATTGAATTTCTCATCACTATAGCTAAACTATTTAATTAGATGCCAATAACTGGTTTGGATCCAGAGAGTGTAAAATAATAATGCTTTTATAAAAACAGAAGACCCAAATCTTCCTTCCAGTCCTAAAATTTTTATGATCAGGAAGAACAGATTTAAAAATTTAGAATATTGTTCTTTTTTTGGAAAATATTATATTTTAGCAAATTCATTTGTAATCTAAGCACACATAGATATTAGCCCTCAGCTATAAAAGGAAATAACTAGATTCTATAGAAAAATAGCCATGATGCAAGGGTTATAAACGGAATAACTATTGATATTTCTCCCCGGCTGATAACATTGGGGTAAAAGTTGTGATTAGGATGATGAAAGGGGAAGGCAAAACCGAATCTCTAAATGAAAAGTGTGTTTTCTAAACCATCTCTAGTGGACTGGGGATTTTCAAATTTATTCCTATTGACTGGAAGCGCCTTAACAGCTTGTTCAATCGATAGCTTTGCAAGTTGCCTCTAGAAAATCCTCTGTGCCTATCAATAACTCAGGGATACTGCCCTTGAAATTATTAATGGTGCTATGTGTGGTCTGTATGTCAATAAAGAAAAATTTCCACTAGTTTATGGCTGTTTAAGAGGTGTCACTTACTGACTTAAAGCGTACCCATCAGGTCCAACAAAAAAATATATTTTTTAATATATCACTCAGTACCTAATCCAGACCATGTACATCTAATTTATATGTGTCTAGCACCTTTATTTATTTTTTATTACACTTTTAATTAACTAGTCTGAATTCCTTTCAAAGGTCTCCGCCCCCTCCCTCAGTATGCTGTCTGCTCACATCTTCCCTAGCATTAGCAAAACTACAACTCTCAGCTTGTCCTCACTGACAGCAGCGGGACACAAGCTGTCTGTGGGAGGATTTTTCCTCCAGCTGTGAGCCCCGCACTCACAGCTGTCAATCAAGGAAGTGTGTCCATGACATAGGCGATGACTCATGGACACAGCAGGACTAGTATGTGTGTCCAAGCAGGCAGGGGGGGCAGTTGTTTGACTGTTTTTTTTTCAGTATGAAATACTGAACATTTTCTAATGAAAGCAATTGCAAAACCTTTTAGTTATATAAAAACATTTTTTTAATCTGACAGTGCCCATTTAAGTTGCCCAAAATAAGAAGATCCAAGTTACTAGTAACAGCTGTATACATGAAGAATTAGGGAATTATGTTACATTTTCAGGAGAATTGGTCAAAACTTGGGACAAGTTTACACGGTTTATTTTCCATATTATACATATAAAAACCATGTGTAATGCTCCTCCCATTGTTTTCAGTAGTCAATGTGAGGTCACATAAGAAGCCAATGATGTCAGAATAATGGGGCTATCTACTATGATATTGGATCAACACATATGTAAGAACAACAAGACAGGTTATAATTGATCCCTAGGAGTCCTGGAAATGGTGCACCCCCTGATCATCTCACCCTTTTAGCAAAACGTTTTTGTCTAAAGGGGTTAATCTATATAAAATATAAGGCAATAACTAAAAGTTTATAACAAGCATTCATAAGACAATAAGAATTCTTCAGCTTTATCCTTAAAGGGGTATTCTGCTGCCACACCACGCCTCCTCAATGCAAATCTATGGGAGGGGGTGTAACGACCGTCACGCCCCCTCCCATCCATATACTTGCATTGAAGGGACGTGGTGTGACACCATGAAGGGGCATGGCCGTGACATCATGGCCCCCTGCCGCCCGAACCCAGTGTTCTAAATAAACACCGGATGCTGCACATGGATCTCGGGGGTCCCAGCTGCGGGACTCCCGCTTTCAGACATTTTATCCCCTATCCTTTGGATAGGGGATAAGATGTCTAGGGGCGGAGTAACCCTTTAAGTAGGAGTTTTCTCAAATTCAAAGATAATAGGTATAGACATCCACCAAATATTGCCAGTGTTTCATGAGTAACCTGCTTAGTGCTTAGAAAGGTTCTGTTTTACATTTTCAGTTTTTCAGTAAAGCAGTTACATGAATAGACACAGATATAGCAGTCTTACCTGGGCCCTGGAACTTTAGGGGGACTCTTCAAGCTATAATATAAATAGCACACTGTTATTAGCTTGGCTACCATTGTAAAACATGATTATGAGGTCATGACATACACATATGTGAAAAAAAACACTTACAAACAAATGGCAATGATGAACATGGCTTGGTAACAGATACCCTTGCAGTGTGCCACTGGGAGCCTTGAAGGGCCTCTGGTTGGTTGTCATCTAGTCAATGCTTTATTCTGTATGAATTTTATATTGCTTTGTAATGTATTCCCATTGACAGTCACATTGTAACTTGTGCTCCTGTAGTATGACTGTCTCCACAAAGTACTAGAAACCTAAAGAAAGGGAAAGAAAATGAGCATGCATAGCAATAAAAGTAAATACAATGTGATTAAATAAATAATAACACATAAGTAATAGAGGAACTAGGGTAATCGGAAGGCACACTAAACATGCCACTTGGACCCGGATAATGAGAAGCGAGCCATGTGATCAGTTGCAGAGGCGACAGACCATTCCGTTTCACAATTAAACTGAGTTGCGTTAATCAGGTAAGCAAGGGTAGGAATTTTAGGGCTTTTCCATTTGGCTGCAATCTTTGTTTTATTTACCGTAGACAAGAATGGTGATATTATCCATAGGAACATCATCTAAGCGCAAATGTAACAAGTCTACCTCTGGGCCCCACAGTAGAGGATAGTCCAATATTTTACATAACTTATGATAAACCTGGTTACAAAGAGGGTTGATGCCTAAATCTATCTACCTATAAGAGGTAAGGTACCATTGAAGTAAAAGGTTTCACACAGCCTTTGCAAAAGTGCGAAGCATAGTGGGACACCTTGGAGCTCAGATGGTTTGTGTGGGACCATTGTTGTTCAGAAAATGAAGAGTGTACATCTATTTTACATTTCAGGAGACCTTCATCCTGTAATAAGACCCTATATGCTGTAGAAACCCCTTTATCAGTCCGAAGACCATCACGGAAGCAGTATGCAAAGCAAGAATAGATGGAAGTAGGTGGTAAAGAAAGGGAGGAAATGTAGTGGTGGAGATTAAGGAATTTATAAAAGTCCCTGGGGATAGGTTTTATACTCAGGACAGCTGCTCAAATGGAAGCGAAAAACCTTATCAGACATGTCAGCAAGTATATATTTATCCAAGTAGAGTAGTCAGAGTCTAGTATTTGCGCCAGGATAACATTTAGCAGCAATTTGAGTGGCAAAGGGGAAGAAGAGAATCCTAGATAACAGCAAAATTCCAAACCCTCAATTGCACCAAACTAGTAGGGGAAGGAAAGGTAGAAACTTGTTCAATAATTTACCAGACACATTTTAGGGTGCAGGGAAGCACTGTCAACTAAGCAGGATTCAATATAAACTGGGGAAGAGAGTTTCAACAACTGGTTGGCAAAAACCTTTGGCAGGTCCAATTTGGCTACAAAGGACAAGATGGCAAAAGTGTCAGGCTGAGTGGTTGTAATATTGAGTTGTACAGCCGCTTATAGTAATTCGCTAAAGCATTCGCTATACCCTCGGAGACTAGAAATTTGTCCTTTTGGGAACTATAAAAGTATGGAATGCAGGCTTTCACTGTTTGTATTTTAAGTTGCCGGGCCAGAAGGGCACATGATTTACTGTTGTGGCAGTAGTAGTAATGTCACAACCTCCCCAGTGCAAAATCAAACTTATACGCCTTCAATTTATTGAGTTCAGTTAATACAGTCCATGCAGAATGAAAAATAAAGTCAGCAACTTTAGTGAAATTCTTCCTTCAGTGCTGCACTGGTTGAGAGAAGAGAAGTAGGGTGATAAAGTACATAATGCCACACACAGTCATAAAAATGTTAGAATTGCTCTTAAAGAAAGCAAAATAGGGTTGTGGTCAGACCACATAATTGTCCCAATGGATGTGGATTCTACTCATGTTAAAAGCCATTTCTAAAGCAGAAATAAATCAATTCTTGAGTTCATCCTTTGTGATGAAGTAAAAAAGGTAAAGCCCCTCTCATTAGGGTGCAGAAGTCTCCACAGGTCAAGGAGTCGGTGGAAACTAACCGTTTTAGCATACGGAGTAGGTTCTGCAATGGACTGAGAAGTAGTGGAGTCTATAGACAGCCATACTGCCAAGTCTCCAACAAGCATCAGTGGACCCTCACATATAGGTGCTATTACTTACAAAAGCTGCTTAAGCCATGCTGTTAAGAATTGGGACTATACATAGAGACAATCAAAACTACATAAACAGTACACAGAGCATGTCAAACAATAGAGGCAGTGTTAACCCTGCAGGAGACAGACAGCAACAAAAACAATTTGCAAATAGTAAATACACAGAAGATGGCACAAAGAACTAGAAGGACAGTGGAGCCCATCATCAGCGTGACCTTACCAAGAGTTAGGTATACACATGCAATTAACAGAGAACCATCAAAACACAATAAAAGAAGGCAAGTGTTACCTGCATAAAGCAGTATATTGAAAAACACGCCGCCAATAGGAGCAAAGCTCCAAAAGTCATTGTTGACACCTTTTACCATATGCCACAGTGGACGACTCTGGCGACACAGGTCTTGGGGAGACCCTTTTGTCGCCACAAGAGGAGCAGAAGGCTCCATGTTCTACAGAAAGCTATAGCCTTGACAGCTTTGAAGCTGGAAACTGGAAAGCCCCACTTGTACTGGATGCCATTATCACGTAAGCACTTAGGGGGAAATTTATCAATGTTTGCTTATGTATTCCTTTTTTTAGTTATTTTTTTCTCACTATTTTTTTTTCTTATGTGTGACTTATTTATCAACTGGTTCCAGCCTGTTGACACATTTCTTTCACTTAAGCAATTTTTCTTTTTTTTTGCTTTGGTAGTGGCTTTTTCTGCTCCATGTCTGAGCTGGAGTAAATTTAGTAGGTTTTTTCATGTAATGCGACTTTTTTGCGAATTTCACACTTGATAAATCTCTGAGCACAGCAAGTCAAAAATCCCTTTTTGCTTTGGTAAGCAAGATTTTTATTTTTTGCTTAGGACACTGAACATGCCAAAAGTTGCAGGAAAAAGAGCGTAGGCGCACGTGCGACTTTTTTGCGACAATTTTAAGCGCTGCTCCCTGGTCTCCGGAGGGGACATGATCCGAGGCACGGGTTGTGCCCGCCCTCGGATCACGCCCCATGTCTGCTTCCTCCCGGCGCGTGTGGCCCCGCTCCCTAGGGCGCACGCGCGCCGGCTTGCTAAAATTTAAAGGGCCAGTGCACCACTAATTGGTGCCTGGCCCAATCACACCCAATCACTCCCATTCCTATAAAAACCCACTTCTCCTTCCTGTCCTTGCCGGATCTTGTTGCCTTGTGCCCTGAGAAAGCGTTATAGTGTGTTCCCAAGCCTGTGTACCCAGACCTTCTGCTGTTGCCCCTGACTACGAACCTCACTGCCTGCCCTGACCTTCTGCCATGTCTGACCTTGCCTCTGTCTAGTCCTTGTGTACCGCGCCAGTCTCAGCTGCCAGAGAGGTCGAGTCGCTACTGGGGAACACGGCCTGGTAGTTACCCTGCAGCAAGTCCATCCTGCTTTGCGGCGGGCTCTGGTGAACACCAGTAACTGCTTACAACCGATTCCCCAGTACGACCCGTGTCATTGCCTCTCTGGCACAGAGGATCCACCTCCAGTGTCCTCACCAGCCGCTAGTCCGGACCCTGACAAGAGGCCTTGTTAAAAATGAAAGAAGCGAGCTGATCGGTTGCTATGGGCAACTTTTCCTCTGGACAGGTTTTGATAAATGTCCCCCAGAGTCTCCAAATCCAGCAGGCTGTCCACTGTGCGGGGGAAAACTGGTACAGTTAGCAGAGGATCTGGCTGAAGCAGGTTAGCAGGGGCATCCCACCATGTCAGTGTCTGCAGGGCCAGAATAAGGAGCTGCAGGCACTCCCTGTCATCTATATCAGGATGTGAGTCAGAGCCATCTTGCAGCGGCATCCCAACTGGAAGAACTGAAAAAGCTTCACTTTTCCACAGTGCTTTCTGTTCATGCCAATAGGTTAGGTGTGAATAGGAGAACTTTTTTGCTCCAAAGAAGCAACTTTTAAGCTGGTGTAGATGCCGTTTAATCTGTTACCTTTAAGAGCTAAGGTTTCACACATCCAACTCCATGTGCGGCTGGACACTACAAGTTGAATTTATTTTAGATCACCCTTTTAACTTTTTTCATGTCACTTTTTCCTTAAAGAGTATGTGTACAGGAAAATATAGAGGGAATTAGCACTCAAATACAAGTCCCACCACCTATATCGAGAATTGAAATTTAGACTCACCCGGTGTATGTGGAGTGATGCCTAAGGCAACTCCCCACTAACACCCACGGGCCCAGATGGCAGTTTTGTCAATCAAAGCAAACGTGGTTTCTTCACAAATCCACAATTCTGGAGAGCGCACAGTCCTCCGGGAACATAACAATGATCAGTGATCCTTTAACCAAAGATACCCCCTCCAAGACAGCTTGTATCGCTCAGCGCCGGGTATGGGTAGCAAGTCACAGCGCCAGGACAGCCAGGGATTCAGGAATATATTTAATATAGCAACGCATTTCAAAGGTTAAAATATACCTTCTTCATCAGGCTTACACATAATACTAAAACATCCATTCAATTTATACTCACACAGCGTCTCCTCAGACACCGGCATCTTCCGCTCACTTCATCCCTTCCGCTCTCATGATCACATGACCGCGGCTACGTAGCCATAGCTGTTACGTGGCTGTAAGATGAATTAGATTAATCACTTGCGCCTGCGCTATGACCGAAACCATGCGTCCCAGCCTGGAACGTACAGGTATCGGACATGCGTATCCACGGCGCATGCGCCATGGCTAGATCTACGTGTTAACACATAGGTCTATCCACGCATGCTCTGTAGTGTCCCCATGCGTCCCAGCCTGGAGCGCAAAGATCATCAGTATGGGAAAACAATATATACATTTCCAACCTGAAGCACAATTAAATTTCCAGGATAAAGATCTATATTCTAAAGCTTTGTTAATGACTTAGCCTTGAATTTCATTATGTACCAGTATTCTGAAGCGGAAAATTGCCGTTATCTTGGTAGACTAAAATCTATAACATACATCATAATTACCTAAAAATACTATAAAAATATAAAATGTATATAAATATGAACACATTATCATGTCATTTCTATAAAAGAAAATGTATTTAAAAAAAAATTTGGGTTATAAAAAAATGTTTTTTTTATAAAATAAAATGTATATATATATATATATATATATATATATATATATATATATATATATATATAATGCATAATAACCTTTAATTCCCCCTGTTCTAATGATTCGTTCAGCCCATATGGTTGGAGGGTGTTAAGTCTAAAAATCCAATACATCTCTTTTTGACATAAATTCTTATAATTCTTGTTTCCTATTTTTTCCAATGGGGTGATTTTCATGAGTGTAGGATCTTTGTTATGACACTCACTAAAGTGTCTAGAGACACTGTGTAATTGGAAACCATTAACTATATTAGAATGGTGCTTGTTTATCCGTTGTCTAAGACTATTGATGGTCCTTCCCACATATTTGTGTTTACATGAACACTCGATTAAATAAATGATGAATTCATTGGCACAATTTAAATATTCCTTTATATAGTATGGTTTATCTTCTGATGGAATAACAACCTCAGTTCTCTTATTAGAGATGAGTGAACAACATTTACATCTACTCATACCACATGAGTACATCCTTTAATCTCTTTTGCTCCAAAGTGGACACCTACCTTTTTTCTATTAGTTTTCTCTTTTTGTTTTTTTGGAATGGAGGGGGCTAATATGTTTTTTAAGGTTTTAGCTCTCCTGAAGATACATTTCGTTTTTTTTTTTTTTGGGACAGATGGACCTATAAGAGGATCTCCAGTAACTAGATTCCAACTGATCCCCAATATCTTTTTAATTTCCCTATGAGATATGTTATATCTCGTTAGGAAGGCTAGATCAAAGGATTCTGTGTTATCCGATTCTTTTGAATTTCTGGTCCTTTTTATTTCCAACAATTTATCAAAACAATCCTCTTGTTTAATATTAGTTATTCTATCTACAGCATCACTGACAAGGGGTCTAGGATACCCCTTTTCAAGGAAACTTTTTTGTAGTAATGATACTTGTTTTTGACATTCTTTATCAGATGTACAATTCCTCCTGATGCACCTCATCTGGCCATAAGGGATATTTGTCTTCCAGGCCTTATTATGGCAACTGGAAAAATTTAGATAGCTATTTGCATCCACCTTCTTAAAATGGGTGGCGGTGCGAATACAGTTATCTTCAATGTAGATCCTAAGGTTTAGAAAGACGATCTCTACAGGGCTGATGTGGGACGTAAATTCTAGACCCCAATTATTTTGATTAATGTTTTCAATATAGGCTTTCAATGTGTCTTCGCATCCTTCCCACACAATTATGATATCATCAATAAATCGCTTATAGAATTTTATTCTTTTATCTGTTATGAATTGATCTTCAAAAGCCCCTACGTACAGGTTTGCGTAACATGGGGCAAATTTTGTCCCCATTGCCGTACTGCAAACCTGTACGTAGTGGGCGTGATCATAGACAAAATGATTATGGTTCAAAATGAACCTTATAGACTGTATTAAAAAACATTTTTTATAACCAAAAATAGTTTTTATTAATTTTCTTTTATAGAAATTACATGATAATGTGTTCATATTTATATAAATTTTATATTTTTTTTTTGTAATTTTTAGGTAATTATGATGTATGTTATAGATTTTAGTCTACCAAGATAACGGCAATTTACCGCTCCAGAATACTGGTACATAATGAAATTCAAGGCTAAGTCATTAACAAAACTTTACAATATAGATCTTTATCCTGGAAATTTTATTGTGCTTCAGGTTGGAAATGTATATATTGTTTTCCCATACTGATCCTCTTTGCGTTCCAGAATGAGACGCATGGAGGTCAGACCGGGAGTTTCTCTGCGCATGCCTGCTCCCTGTGCGCTCCAGGATGGGACGCATGGGGACACTACAGAGCATGCATGGATAGACCTATGTGTTAACAAGTAGGTCTAGCTATGGCGCATGCGCCGTGGATACGCATGTCCGATACCTGTGCGTTCCAGGCTGGGACGCATGGTTTCGGTCATAGCGCAGACGCAAGCTATTAACCTAATCCATCTGACAGCCATGTAACAGCTATGGCTACGTAGCCACGGTCATGTGATCATGAGACCGGAAGGGATGAAGTGAGCGGAAGATGCCGGTGTCTGAGGAGACGCTGTGTGAGTATAAATTGAATGGATGTTTTATTATTATTATGTGTAAGCCTGATGAAGAAGGTATATTTTAACCTTTGAAACGCGATGCTATATTAAATATATTCCTGAATCCCTGGCTGTCCTGGCGCTGTGACTTGCTACCCATACCCGGCGCTGAGCGATACAAGCTGTCTTGGAGGGGGTATCTTTGGTGAAAGGATCACCTAGATCCCCCATTGTGGAGTAAGTTTGTATATCGCTCCTTTTATCTATATATTTAAAATCGTACTTCACTGAGCGCTGGTCAACTTTTTATCCCTTTTGTGTTCATGCCCCCACTTTTTCCTTAACCTCTTCAGGACCCATGACGTATGCATACGTCTTCACACCCTGGGTCTTAAGGACCCATGACGTATGCATACGTCATGTCTTTTCCTGGTCTCCGCTGCTCACCCGGCGGAGATCGGAAGCGGATCCCTGCTGAAATCCTTCAGCAGGGATCCAGGGCAAACGCTGAGGGGGGCCATGTATGCCCCCCATGTCGGCGATCGCCGCAAATCGCAAGGGAAATCGCCCTTGCGATCTGCGGCGAAACCGGGCTGATCGGGTCTCTGGGACCAGACCGCCCGGTAATTTCGCATGATCCCGGCTGTCACAGACAGCCAGGACCATGCTAACGTATAGGAGTGAGGTGGCAAGCCTGCCACCTCCTCCTATTCCCTGCGATCTGTCGGTTAGTTAACCGACCAATCGCAGGAGGGGGGGCGGTTACTTCCTCCCGTCCTGCCCGGCCCCTGAAAGTCCGGAGAGGACGGGAGGAACACCGGAGGACGCGGCGGGGGATGGGGGAGTGCTGGGGACCGGCCCCGGTACTTACCTCGTCCCTGAAGACCCGGATCCCGGCGAGGAAGATGGCGGCGGCGACAGGTGAGTGTATCTTCAGCCGCGGTCGGGCCCTTTACAGCAATGCACGTCGCCGTAAAGAGACATGCATTGCTGTAATGGGACCCTGTAAACTACAACTCCCAGCATGCCCAGACAGCCCTTGGCGTCTGGGCATGCTGGGAGTTGCAGTTTTGCAACATCTGGAGGTCCACAGTTTGGAGACCACTGTGCCCTTCCAGATGTTGAAAAACTACACATTCTCAGCATGCCCTTACTGTCCAGGCATGCTGGGAGTTGTAGTCCTGTAATATCTGGCCCTTCAGATGTTGCAGAACTACAACTCCCAGCATGCCTGGACAGTTTTGGCATACTGGGAGTTGTAGTTTTGCAACATCTGGAAGGGCACAGATTGGGAACCACTGTATTAGTGGTCTGCAAACTGTAGTCCTCCAGATGTTGCAAACTACAACTCCAAGCATGCTGGGAGTTGTAGTTCGGCAACATCTGGCTCTAAAGATGTTGCCGAACTACTACTCCCAGCATGCCTGAGAATGTTTGGGAGTTGTGGTTTTGCAACAACAGGAGGCACACTGGTTGGGAAACATTGTCTGTTTCCTAACTCAGTGTTTCCCAACCCGTGTGCCTCCAGCTGTTGCGAAACTATAACTACCAGCATGCACTGATAGACTGTGCATGCTGGGAGTTGTAGTTTTGCAACAGCTGGAGGTCCCCCCCCCCCCCCCCCTGTGAATGTACAGGGTACATTCACATGGGCAGGGGGCTTACAGCGAGTATCAGGCTGCAGTTTGCGATGCAGCTAACTTTGCGCGGCAGCTCAAACTCGCAGCGGGAAAATCGCTGTAACCCCCCCCCCCCCCCCCCCCCCCCGCCTGTGTGACTGTACCCTAAAAACACTACACTACACTAAAACAAAATAAAATAAAAAGTAAAAAACACTACATATACACATACCCCTACACAGCCCCCCTCCCCTCCCCAATAAAAATGAAAAACGTCTGGTACACCACTGTTTTCAAAATGGAGCCTCCAGCTGTTGCAAAACAACAACTCCCAGTATTGCCGGACAGCCGTTGACTGTCCAAGCATGCTGGGAGTTTTGCAACAGCTGGAGGCACCCTGTTTGGGAATCACTGGCGTAGAATACCCCTATGTCCACCCCAATGCAAATCCCTAATTCAGGCCTCAAATGCACATGGCGCTCTCACTTTGGAGCCCTGTCGTATTTCAAGGCAACAGTTTAGGGTCACATATGGGGTATCGCCGTACTCGGCAGAAATTGCCTAACAAATTTTGGGGGGCTTTTTCTCCTTTCACCCCTTATGAAAAGGTGAAATTGTGGTCTACACCAGCATGTTAGTGTAAAAAAATAAATTTTTTACACTAACATGCTGGTGTTGTCCTATACTTTTCATGTATAACATGTTAACAAGAGGTAAAAGGGAAAAAGCCCCCCAAAATTTGTAATGCAACTTCTCCTGACTACGGAGATACCCCATATGTGGGCGCAAAGTGCTCTGGGGGCGCACAACAAGGCTCAGAAGGGAGAGTGCACCATGTACATTTGAGGTGATTTGCACAGGGGTGGCTGATTGTTACAGCGGTTTTGACAAACGCAAAAAAAGAAAACCCACATGTGACCTCATTTCGGAAACTACACCCCTCACGGAATGTAATGAGGGGTGCAGTGAGAATTTACACCCCACTGGTGTCTGACAGATCTTTGGAACAGTGGGCTGCGCAAATTAAAAATTTTGTACAGCCCACTGTTCCAAAGATCTGACGGACACCAGTGGGGGGTAAATGCTCACTGTACCCCTTGTTACGTTCCTCAAGGGGTCTAGTTTCCAAAATGGTATGCCATGTGGGTGTTATTTTGCTGTCCTGGCACCATAGGGGCTTCCTAAATGCGACATGCCCCCGAGCAAAATTTGCTCTCAAAAAGCCAAATATGACTCCTTCTCTTCTGAGCATTGTAGTTTGCCCGTAGTGCGCTTCAGGTCAACTTATGGGGTACCTCCATACTCGGAAGAGATGGGGTTACAAATTTTGGGGGGTATTTTCTGCTATTAACCCTTGCAAAAATGTGAAATTTGGGGGGGAAACACACATTTTAGTGAAATTTTTTTTTTTTTTTTTTTTTACATATGCAAAAGTCGTGAAACCCCTGTGGGGTATTAAGGCTCACTTTATTCCTTGTTACGTTCCTCAAGGGGTCTAGTTTCCAAAATGGTATGGCATGTGGGTATTTTTGTTGTCCTGGCACCATAGGGGCTTCCTAAATGCGACCTGCCCACGAGCAAAATTTGCTCTCAAAAAGCCAAATATGACTCCTTCTCTTCTGAGCATTGTAGTTCGCCCATAGTGCACTTCATGTCAACTTATGGGATACCTCCATACTCAGAAGAGATGGGGTTACAAATTTTGGGGGCTATTTTCTGCTATTAACCCTTGCAAAAATGTGAAATTTGGGGGGGAAGCACATTTTATTGAAATTTTTTTTAAATTTTTTTACATATGCAAAAGTCGTGAAACACCTGTGGGGTATTAAAGCTCACTTTATTCCTTGTTACGTTCCTCAAGGGGTCTAGTTTCCAAAATGGTATGCCATGTGTTTTTTTTTTGCTGTTCTGGCACCATAGGGGCTTCCTAAATGCAACATGCCCCCCAAAAACCATTTCAGAAAAACGTACGCTCCAAAATCCCCTTGTCGCTCCTTCCCTTCTGAGCCCTCTACTGCGCCCGCCGAACACTTTACATAGACATATGAGGTATGTGCTTAGTCGAGAGAAATTGGGCTACAAATAGAAGTATACATTTTCTCCTTTTACCCCTTGTAAAAATTCAAAAATTAGGTCTACAAGAACATGCGAGTGTAAAAAATGGAAATTGTGAATTTTCTCCTTCACTTTGCTGCTATTCCTGTGAAACACCTAAAGGGTTAAAATGCTGTCTGAATGTCATTTTGAATATTTTGGGGGGGTGCAGTTTTTATAATGGGGTCATTTGTGGGGTATTTCTAAAATGAAGACCCTTCAAATCCACTTCAAACCTGAACTGGTCCCTGAAAAATTGTGATTTTGGAAATTTTGTGAAAAATTGGAAAATTGCTGCTGAACTTTGAAGCCCTCTGGTGTCTTCCAAAAGTAAAAACTCGTCAATTTTATGATGCAAATATAAAGTAGACATATTGTATATGTGAATAAAATAAAATAATATTTGGAATATCCATTTTCATTACAAGCAGAGAGCTTCAAAGTTAGAAAAATGCAACATTTTCAAATTTTTCATCAAATTTTGGGATTTTTCACCAAGAAAGGATGCAAGTTACCAAAAATTTTTACCACTAAGTTAAAGTAGAATATGTCACGAAAAAACAATCTCGGAATCAGAATGATGACTAAAAGCATTCCAGAGTTATTAATGTTTAAAGTGACAGTGGTCAGATGTGCAAAAAATGGCCGGGTCCTAAGGTGTAAAATGGCTGGGTCCTTAAGGGGTTAAAGGGGTACTCCGGTGAAAAACTTTTTTTTTTTTTTTTTTTTTAAATCAACTGGTGCCAGAAAGTTAAACAGATTTGTAAATGACTTCTATTAAAAAATCCTTATCCTTCCTGTACTTATTAGCTGTTGAATACTACAGTGGAAATTACTTTCCGTTTGAAACACAGAGCTGTCTGCTGACATCATGAGCACAGTGCTCTCTGCTGACATCTCTGTCCATTTTTAGGAACTGTCCAGGGTAAAATGAAATCCCCATAGCAAACATATGCTGTTCTGGACAGTTCATAAAATGGACAGAGATGTCAGCAGAGAGCACAGTGCTCGTAATGTCAGCAGACAGTTCTGTGTTTCAAAAAGAAAATAATTTCCGCTGTAGTATTCAGCAGCTAATAAGTACAGGAAGGATTAAGATTTTTTAATAGAAGTAATTTACAAATCTGTTTAACTTTCTGGCACCAGTTGATTTAAAAATAAAAAGGTTTTCACCGGAGTACCCCTTTAATATTTCTTCAACACCAACAGCTCTTTTGATCTCAATGCTCAGATTCAAGGTCCTTTGATAACATGACAGCTCTAGAAGTATAGGCTCAGTCAGTCACGTACATAGAAGAAAAGGGGACCCCATTGCAAATATCCAAATAAGCCCCCTTTTAAAGTGCCTGATTCCTCCCCCAGGACAGAAGGGTCTAATGTTTATTTCCCCTTGCTTTCCATGACAAATTGGTCAATAGCCTCTTCCATTAATATGCTGGCAAGGCAGTTCACTGGAGAGAAGAGTTCTGTAGTTTCTTACCAATAGAAAAAGGAATCGGACAAATTGGGATTGGGGTAAGGAATACATTGTTTAATTCAGGATCACTCACAGTAACCACCTGTATGAGTGGGGTTAATCAATCTCTCAGTTTCCTTTAAAAAAGGCAACAATGGCATGACTGAATGATGGGTAAAAGCTATCAAAAAGGTATTCATTTTGCATCTTCTTAGCTATTCTTCTCTAATCCTAAGACCAAAATAGGAAGGTGGTAGCTCCCACCATCCTATTTTTTTTCTGTCCCTGCCTATTGCCCATCTATCCCTAACCCCCTCCCTGCTTTTAATTTTTATTTTTATTATATTAAAAATGCCTTTTGTCTGCCTGGTAGTGTGCTCACTACCAGGCAGACTTCCCCAGCAGGCACCACGTCACTGATGCCTGCTGGGGGTGACTTCCGCCCTTAGTTCATCTACACAGGGTGCCTCCAGCTGTTTCACCACCACAACTCCCAGCTTGCCCTGACATCTATTGGCTGTCACTGCATGCTGGGAGTTGTAGTATTGAAACAGCTGGAGGCACCCTGTGTAGATAAACTATTAGTTAGTTACATGCAGCGCTAGCCCGTCCCCTCTGTCTCCCTCCCCCTGCACCATACCCCGTTCCCTCCATCACAAACCCCCCCCCCCCCCACATACCCCATTCCCTCCATCACAAACCCCCCTCCCGCATACCCCGTTCCCTCATTACACTTACTGCAGAGTCCGGCAGCGGGCGTGCAGGGAAAGCGGCGGCGACGAGGCGGCGGCGACAATGTGCGGGAGGAGTGGCCTCCCAGCCAGTGGCTGGGGAGCCAATGCGCTCGCTCCCTGCCTGTCTGATTGACAGGCAGGGATTGAGCGCAGGCTGAATGAAAAAGGACCGATGCCCGGCCGCATCAGTCCTTTTTCAGGCGTGACGTCACGCCAGGCTGCAGCCAGCCACTAGGAGGGAGACCCCTAGTGGCCGGTTTTTAAATGTAAATTAAAGCAATTTAATAAAAAATAAAAAAATAAAAGTATATTAGAGATATGTTGTAATACATAAGTACTACAACATATCAAAAAATAAAGTTGGTGACAGTGCCCATTTAAAGTGTACCTGTCGTAAACAAACATTTTTGATATAATGTAGATAATACAATTCAATGTATATTTGTGATATGCATTGATTAAAAAAAAATCAAATTTTGGGGTCCCTGCAGCTATTGACTGTGAGGAGATCAAATACAGGAAGTGAGGGCAGGACAAGCAGGGCTCTGTGCAGACTCCTGTCTTGTCCGGCTGTGTGAACCTGGAGCTTGTCACAGAGCCTCACTGCACACAGCCCTGCTTGTCCTCAGTGTACAGAGCCCTGTTTATCCTCAGTGTACAGAGCCCTGCTTGTCCTCAGTGTACAGAGCCCTGCTTGTCCTCAGTGTACAGAGCCCTGCTTGTCCTCAGAGCACAGGGCCCCGTTTGTCCTCAGTGTACAGAGCCCCGCTTGTCCTCGGTGTACAGAGCCCTGATTGTCCTCGGTGTACAGAGCCCTGATTGTCCTCGGTGTACAGAGCCCTGCTTGTCCTCGGTGTACAGAGCCCTGTTTATCTGCCCATACTTCCTGTATTTGACACACAGACAATAGCTGCAGGAACAAAAATATCCAATTTTTTTTTACTAATGTATATAACAAATATACATATAATGGTAATATCTAATATTATCTATATATTAAACATTTTTGTTGATGACAGGTACACTTTAAGTCCCAAGGCCTAAAGACTGTTCACATGAGGCAGTAATGTCACACTAGATTGCTTCCAATCATACAAGCACTGTTTAGAAGGACTATATTTATCCAGGAAGTGAGAATTGATTGGCTAAAGGCCAAGATTCCGGATAAGAACAGCAGAAGAAAGATTGGCGAGCAGGTGAGAAACTGGAGATTATAGAAAGCACCTGGACCCCGCACATCACAAATGTCATCTGTGCATATAATTTTTCTTCACAACTGGAGCTTCAGAAATGTATTACATTTTTTTTTCAGTTAGCATTGCACCATTTATTACAAGAGAAACAGGGATTAAATTGTGTCATATATTTTGCCGGATTTGAGATATGAAACAAAGTGGAAAAAGATTTTTCTGTCTGTCGTCAATCAATTATTAATGCTCCAGTCTCCATTAATGTCTAAATTACAGGCATTATTTATCAAACAGCCGTCCTTGGTGCTTTAAAGAAAAAAAAAGCAGGAACCCGAATGCCTGAAATGGAGAAGATTGTGTTATTTTATTTGTCATACAGGCCTTTGTTGATCAGCAAAGTGGAGAATGTGATTTAAATGTCCTGTCACAGTCTCCAAACTTGTGTAATTAAAAAAGAATATATAAACCTCTTGGGGTGCGGTGGGTAGTTCAGCCTGTATGAGGCTTATTACGGCTTGGAGGCACGGTCGGTTATTGCAGCTTCTGCATTTTACAACTATTTGAATTTACAGCTGTAATGAGATTTATTTAGGGCTAATTGTAAATGTGTTAGAAACAAAAAGAAAAACATCCTCCCTTGACCTCATATATTACATTACTTGTTATGGTTAAAACGTATTTCATGCCAGCTGTAAATAGCAGTTAAAGTAATATTTAAAACAATATAGACACCTATGGAATTTAATGAGATATTATATTAAAGGGGTACTCTGCCGAAAAACACAGCTGGGGACCCCCCGCGATCTCTGGGGCGGCACCCTTGTCATCCGTGTACGGAGCGAACTCCATATCGTGCTAGATGACTGTCGACTACAGCAGCCATGCCCCCTCCATTAATGTCTATGGGAGGAGGCGTGACGGCTACGTAGTAGCCGTCACGCCCCCTTCCATGGACATGAATGGAGGGGGCGTGGCGGGACATCACGAACATGGAAGCTCCAAGCTTCCATGTTCCGGACACCACTACTGCCCGCTCGGAGATCCCGGGGCGGGGGGGGTTAATCCCAGCGGTGGGCCCTTCGGGATCAGACATCTTATCCCCTATCCTTTGGATAAGATATTTTTCGGCAGAGTACCCCTTTAATATACTAAGTAATATTTTTTTTCCCTCTGTTCTGCTCAGAATCGGGTTTCCTTTTGCACAGAATGTGTCAACGTCCCATTGAAAATGAACATGCTCATTCTTTTGGCAAAATCCGGACCAAATTGGAAGTTCCACTATGAAACTTTCGTAGTGTGCACCAAGCAGCACTTAGTAAGGCTATGTTCACACAATGGAATTTCCGCATGCTTCTTACGTGAGGAAGGGTCCTGTTCGGACCAGAAACGCGTTGTTTTAGTGCAATAAAAAACCTTTTGGACTTGTAACTGTGTCCTAGTCTCTACCTTGGTGTACCAGCACCCAGAAAAAGTTTGTTTTTCCTGAATTGTCTATTGATATCAATGGAATTCTGCTGCACTGTTCATATGGGAGAATTTCCGCGCCAGATGTTTCTAGTACGGAAATTAAAATTCCGTTTTCCACAGAAAGAACAGACTTGTCTATTCTTTCTGCGAAGCCTGCACAGAAATGCATTGCCGTCTATGAGACAGCGCATTTCCAATTGGTCATAGGGTAGGCATGCTCTGCCGGTGCTCCAGTGTCGGGGGAAAATTGGCACAGAGATTTTCCGTGCAGACATTTTCCTATGTGACCATAGCCTAAGGCTTCTCTTAATAAAGCCATTGCCCCCAAATTATTTAGTTTGGATGGTGGACATCTCTAGAAAGAGTCCTGATTGTTCCACACTTCTTTCAATTACAAATTATGGAGGCAATTGTGCTCCTGGGGACTTTCCATGCAGCAAAAATTTTTTGTAACTTTCTCCAGGTCTGTGTCTCCATATAATTCTGAGCTATACAGGCAGTTTTTTCCAGCTCAGTTGTCTACAGGCAGTTCTTTTCACCTCATGGCTTGTCTTTTTTGCACTGTGAAACCTTATATAGATCGAGCTGTGCCGCTCCAAATTATTTTCATAAAATTTCAAGTATCATAGCAAAGAGTCTACATACTCATGTCCATGCACAATTTTAATTGTTTCTTTTTTAAACTTAAAGGGGTATTCCAGGAAAAATCTTATATATATATATATATATATATATATATATATACATCTCTCAACTGGCTCCAGAAAGTTAAACAGATTTGTAAATTACTTCTATTAAAAAATCTTAATCCTTTCAGTACTTATGAGCTTCTGAAGTTAAGGTTGTTCTTTTCTGTCTAAGTGCTCTCCGATGACACCTGTCTCGGGAAACGCCCAGTTTAGAAGAGATTTGCTATGGGGATTTGCTTCTAAACTGGGTGTTTCCTGAGACAGGTGTCATCAGAGAGCACTTAGACAGAAAAGAACAACCTTAACTTCAGAAGCTCATAAGTACTGAAAGGATTAAGATTTTTTTAATAGAAGTAATTTACAAAACTGTTTAACTTTCTGGAGCCAGTTGATATATATATATATATGTATTTATATATACGTTTCTTCCTGGATAACCCCTTTAAAAAAATTCTGGTTTCACATTCTCAATATGGGTGTTCAGTGCTGAATCATTGGGGGCCCCGGGGGGGGGGGGGGGCTTGATTATTATTATTATTATTTTTTTTTTTTAGCACAAGGCTAAATCATAACAAAAGGTCAAGGGTCTGCAGATCGCCATAGGTGCAGGTCCCAGAGGGTCCGGTATTTATCAGACATTAAC
Source organism: Hyla sarda (assembly GCF_029499605.1). Lineage (NCBI taxonomy): Eukaryota > Metazoa > Chordata > Amphibia > Anura > Hylidae > Hyla > Hyla sarda. Next base: position 275,823,810 of record NC_079194.1, on the reverse strand, counting down.
TGTATACCCTGTGGATATTCTATAAATGTCAAAGGTGACAATACCCCTTAGAAAAGCATTTTCTCTTGAGACATTACAGTTGTCAATTGCTCAAGGCAAGGCAAGGTCATCAAGTTTCCCGCAGTTTACAGCACCCAACAGGACTGTGAAAGTGACCTAATTCCCTAATGTACATCAATAGCTTTTTGCAGCCGTTTTGGTCTGCTAACCACGCTGCACCTGGACATAGCTTTACAAGAGGTTGGTATGCCGTAATAGCTATTACGGGGACAATCCTTTTGATTATGCCGTTATAATGCGTATAAACCTGCGAGAGGTCAAATAAAAGGTCCCACATAATATTCCCAGCGCAAAAAATAAGCAACACAACAAACCATTATGTGCATCATATACTGTTACAGAACAGGAAAATAAAAACTATTATATACCTTTTACGCAGGCAGTGTTAATTGGTAAACAATATAGTCATTTTACGAATTTAGCAGATTCCTTATTAAAATTCCAAATAAAAATAGTACCGCACTTTGGATTAACAGCCATATCTGGCATCAGCTGGCAAATGTGTAGAGAAATGACGCAAGGCGATGTACAAGACAGATTCCATGTCACATTTATTAGCAGCACATGAACATCAGGGAGAGAAATGGATCAGTTTCCAATATGTAGACATTTATCTTACAGGCAGCTATTCATTCATAGTGTTGAGCGGCATAGGCCATATTCGAATTCGCGAATATTCGCGAATATATGGACGAATATTCGTCATATATTCGCGAATATTCGCATATTCGTCATATTCTTGTTTTATTTTCGCATTTGCGAAAATTCGCATATGCGAAAATTAACATATGTGAATAATCGCATATGCGAACATTAGCATACACGAATTTTCGCATATGCGAATTTTCGCACGACAGTCTCACACAGTAGTATTACAGCCTTCTTTACACCACACAAGCTGGAAGCAGAGAGGGATGATCACTGTGAGGTGTACTGTGAAAAAAAAAAAAAAAAAAAAACGAATATTCGTAATTACGAATATATAGCGCTATATTCGCGAAATTCGCGAATTCGCGAATATGCGATATTCGCGAATAATATTCGAATTGCGAATATTCGTGAGCAACACTATTCATTCATAACATGAGCCAGGAAACCATATTGCTATCTTTATCCTTAAATGCACGAGAGTATAATTCCAAGACGTTGTAATTCTACATTGTATAGATCCAGACAAATGTGCTGTATATTAAAGAGGTACTCCAGCAGAAAGAATGTTGTGGCTATATTGCTTCTTTATTTACCGTATGTACTCGAGTATAAGCCGAGTTTTTCAACACGATTTTTCGTGCTTAAAACGCCCCCCCTCGGCTTATACTCGAGTGAACTCTCCGCCTGTCAATCCCTTCTCAGTGGTTTTCAACCTGCGGACCTCCAGATGTTGCAAAACTACAACTCCCAGCATGCCCGGACAGCCGTCGGCTGTCCGGGCATGCTGGGAGTTGTAGTTTTGAAACCTCTGGAGGTCCGCAAGTTGAAGACCACTGCGGCCTTTGTCATCATCCAGACACCCCCTTTAGTTTTCTACTCCCCTCCCCTTGGTGGGATGGAAGGGTGAGCTGGTCCGGGCCATCTATGCTGCATGGACCGTCCGGTGGGGAGGGTTAGTCGTTCCGGGCTGTCCATTTTCACCCGGGGGGCCTCTTCTCCGCGCTCCGAGCCCAGCCCCGGACTAGGGATGTTGCCTTAACGACGATGCACAGGGACCTGCATGAACGGGTGTCTGGATGATGACGAAGGCCGCAGTGGTCTTCAACCTGCGGACCTGCAGAGGTTTCAAAACTACAACTCCCAGCATTCCCAGACAGCCGATGGCTGATGAATGGATTGACAGGTGGTGGTGATGAAGGGGGGGGGGGGGATGATGGGGGTCTGGATGATGATATGGGGGGAGGATGTATTTCCCACCCTAGGCTTAAGTACCACATCACAGGACGTACATTTACGTCCTGCGTCATTAAGGGGTTAAAAGCAACTGTTGTGTTATTGGCATACAAGGCATATAAGGTACAATGACTGGTGACTGGTCACATACAAGTGACTGGTACAATGCTGACATCAAAGCCTAGGCAGGACATGTTGTGGTAGGGGTTACCCTCTCTTAGACCCACATTACACAAGATTTTGGCAATAGTTGTCACTCTGTCAGCCTTCTTTGGACTGAACTTAACCTCAGGCTCAGAAAGAGAGAGACTTAACAGGCAACTCAGTAAAATGTGACAGAAATCAACAAGCTGTAAACCTCTGTTAGAAACTGCAACCATTATGCTCGAAAACTACTTTAAAGGGTAGCTCCCACCATCCTATTTTTTTTTTTTTGCTAGCCCGTTCCCCCCCCCCCCCCCCGCTACGGCACTAGCCCCCCCCCCCGCCCCGCATACCCCGTTACCTCATTACACTTGCAGTTACTGCAGAGTCCTGCAGCGGGCGTGCAGGGACAGCGGCGTCAACGAGGCGGCAGCGGCGATGTACGATAGGAGTGGCCTCCCAGCCAGTGGCCGGGGAGCCAATGCGCTCGCTCCCGCCTGTCTGATTGACAGGCAGGGAGCGAGTGCAGCCTAACTGAAAAAGGACTGATTGCCACTCCAAAATCAGTCCTTTTTCAGTAGTCGGTTTTTAAATGTAAATTAAACCTTTTTAATGAAAAAAAAAATAATAATAAAAGTATATTAGAGAAATGTTGTAGTACATAAGTACTACAACATATCAAAAAATAAAGTTGGTGACAGTGCCCATTTAAGTGACTTTGACCACTACGTAAGACTCTTTTTAGTTCAAAACTTGAAACCTAGCGGGGTAATGTTGTGCACCTCTGACATGATGGAGTGCTTCTTTAATTTAGGTAAGAAACCTATGCAATCCGCAGCCATTCATAAAGTCACACATTCATGCTCCATGACCTGTCGCTTGATTTTGCAGCTTTGTAAATCCCGTGTACATACAACATCTCAGAGATATTGCAGTCTTTCAACATGAATATTATAAAATCATACGGGAAACAGGTGCATATTTTATGAGTTCAACTTCATTTTTTAAAGGAATTATTCTTTCCATCCATCTTCATAGAAATGCAAGCATCTCACTGATGGTGATAAATGTAAGATGGAATTCGCAATTAATAAACTGGCAATCTCTCACAGATATAGTAAGAGTAATTGTGTGAGACCAAAAACTGTGCATGATGGGAAGCGTGGAGAATCTTAATACTGTATAAGTGAATAGATCCAGACATGAGCAATGAAACATCTTATACTGTCCTTTCCTGTCTTCATCAAAAGTGAGTAAAAATCTTTGGAAGAGACGTAGCTTGTAGCTTCTGGGCCCCAATGTAAAATCTTCAACAGGGCCCCATATGCCAATTAAATTACTGGTCTCTAATGGGGCAGATGTGCTTTGGGGCCCCCTTAGGCACCAGGGCTTGGGTGCGACTGCTACCTCTAGAGCTACGCCTAGAGCTGATCTTTGGCCAGCGTAAAGTGGATTCCCTTTCATTGAGTGGCATTAGTAATCAGCCTGTCATACCGCCCTGTTATGGGGGACACTGGGGTATTTCATGTCTGTCAACGTAAATTGAAGGGACAAACATGTGTGGTGCCCAAATAATGCCATATTTAAACCCTTCCATGCATATTTCTTAATAGCAATGCCATATACATGGCCAGATTAAAGGGGTTATCCACCATACGGTGATTTCAGTACTTTAGTGCTTACCTGCCAGACAGTAATGGACATGCTTAGGAAGGATATGTGGTGTCCCGGTACCGTATTGCATACCGTACCTAGTGTAGAGGTCCCCAAAGTCAGAGTAACTACGTTAAGGTAGGGTTCCTCAAGGGGGGACAGCCCCTAGTCGCCTCTCCTAAAGTCTATCTCTAATGTTGGTATATGTATATATTTAATAATTTTATATATTCTATGGGAATGTATAGTACTTACCTTGTTCAGCGTCGCAGGACCTTCAGTCATGTGACCATGCTAGTAACCTCTATGGTATGTTGTGGGACCTTAGGGGGTCCTTGGGTCACGTGTTACCCACAAACCTCGTAATGGTGATTGACATCAGAATGGACCAATTAGCGTTAGTCCAGCCCCTGCCCATATAAGGGAGCTGGGTCCAATTATCGCTCTCTTCGGTTGCTGCTCTCGTGGATGCCGGACTAACAGGACGGTGCTACGCAACTTTCAAAGACACGCTAGGCCTCAAAAACCTCCGGCCTCAGCGTAACCAAAACCGTGAGTTCAAATCTAAATCCCCGCTAATGCTAGCGTGACTACTGGACCGCAACTAACCCCTAAATCCAGTGGAGCAACACATAGTACTAAAAGACTCTTAATGCTAAAGTCCCAACCTTTGTCAATCTCCAAGGAAAGCTGTTGTTATGCTCAGAGAGTGTTGTATTATTGAAGCTTGCAGAAAACCTTCAGTAAAAGTTAATGCTGTTTCAAAAACTCTACGGTTGTGGACAATCTATTCTTCTTATCTACCTCCCTATCGCTCTTGGGAAGGGTGGCAGTAGGAAAAGCGTTATTGAGGAACCCTCACCCTGGCGTCACGAATAGCAAGGGTTAACAAGCACTCTTTAATTACTGCACAGCTACACTCCCCATACCCTACATCCCCCAGGCTATCACAGGTATGTGATATGTTGTGGGTCCATCATAACGCTGCTTTCTTTTTATGAACTAGCTATTTCCTTCAACTGCAAGTCACTATGAGGAAGATTTATCAAGACCTGTCCAGTGGAAAAGTTGCCCAGTTGCCCATAGCAACCAGTCACATTGCTTCTTTCATTTTAACAAGGCCTCTGCAAAATGAAAGAAGCGATCTGATTGGTTGCTATGGGCAACTGGGCAACTTTTCCTCTGGACAGGTTTTGATAAATCTCCCCCAGTATCCCTTGTTTATACGTGTGAAGTCACTTTTCTCCATCCCACACATCAGCCACCCCCCCCCCCCCCGCCCCCATTGCAGCTTCCTTGCATTCTGTGCTGTGCTATAAACTACAATTCCCTGCAGCCCTTTGAAGATTGATCTCCCACCCAGTCAGGTTCCCTTTCAACATCTGACTAGTAATGTAATGTCTGGGGTCGCACTGCAACCTGGAACCAGAGACAACAATCATTTTTAGTGTTGAGCGGCATAGGCCATATTCGAATATATGGACGAATATTCGTCATATATCCGCGAATATTCGCGTTTTATTTTCGCATATGCAAAAATATGCGAAAATTAACATATACAAAAATCAGTTCAAGCAAAAATTTGCATATGCTAATTTTCGCATATGCGCGAATTCGCACACCAGTCTCACACAGTAGTATTAGAGCCTTCTTTACACCACACAAGCTGGAAGCAGAGATCACTGTTATGTGTACTGTAAAAAATAAATAAATAAATAAATAAAAAAAGAATATTCGTGAATTCGCGAGTATGCGATATTCGCGAATAAAATTCATATTGCGAATATTCGCGAGCAACACTACTCATTTTGTATGTTGTTAAAAATGAACATCGGGGCAAAGATCACATAACAATTGCAAGACCATCCATCAAACACAGGTACAGACACTATATTATAAACTACACTAACTTTAGAGACTTTGTAGCATAGTCAAATAAAAAAAAATTATAGAATACCCCTTTAAGGCTGCCTACAGCATAGCTCTATCATGGTGCACTACCTTGTAATGCTAAACCACCTCATCAATATTTTTTTTCAGTAAGTTAAATTGATAACCTATAAGAAAACGGTGCCGCACAATACATAGCTGGGCCACACAGCGCTAAAAATTGTCCACACAGCGCAAAAAATGGGCCACACAGCATGTGGATGAATTTTATTGCTGTGGTCTGTAGCATTCTGCTCACAGAGCTCCGTATTGTGCTGCACAGTAACATTTTCTTTTATTCAAAAAAAAAAAAAAAGTTTTTTCAATTGTAAAATAAAGCAAGAATTATGCAAATTTGGTATAGTAGGAATTATACTGACTTGTAGAATTTGAGATTGTGATTTGTGACTACTACTCAAGTATACAATTAGTAGTACAGTGGCCTGCATAAATCTCAATACTAAAAGTCCCAGCAAGCCTGTGAGATATCCTGCATCCCAGTTGCCTCTAGAGAAACTGCATAACTGTGAAGACTGTTCCATAAGAAGTTTAAGTAAAAGTTCCAGTTATTTTCACAATTCCTGCTGTGGACATTCCTTTATTGTCTGCCATTTTTGGGTTGGTTGTCGGCAGGGCCTTATACAGAAAACAACCACATCCTGGCGTCATGACAAATCAGGGGTTAATAACACCTTACCCCACAGGGTTAATACCACCAGACCCTGCTACACCATTGCAACACTCCTGACACCCCAATACAGTTGCATAATTTTACTGTTAAAATTGTTCTCTGTGTAATATATATATATATATATATATATATATATATATATATATTTATACAACTACCATAGGCCTATACAATACAGGAATATGGGTGCACTACTGTGGTAGATGTAACAATGACATTGGCTATCCCTCAAAACTGATGTTAAAATTGAGACATTCGCCAGTATATCCTTATATGAAGGACATAGCAGAGCCCGCACACCAATGCCAAGGTTTCTCAAAATGGCGCGGGACCTAACACTTATCCTACCTCTGCATGATAAGCAAAACAGGGGCCAGTGGGCAATTACGGCAGCATTCGGTCGACTCACAACCTCCTCCCAGGTACCCTCCAGCGTGACTGAGCACACATGCAATGGGAGGTGGGAGGCAAGCTGCAAGACCCACCTGAGTTGGCTAATATAGGTGCATGGCCTCACAGGTGCTACCCTAATGCTGCCTGGAAGATATTCAAGCCGCATTAACTATGGAGTTTACACACCTCCAAGTATAAAATTTGAACAAACAACAAATCTTCACACGACAATACCACGTTTGTATTTTTTATTTTATTTACACTGGTTTTTTTTATGGGAAAAGGGGGTGATTCAAACTTTTATTAGGGGAGGGGTTAAATGTTTTTTTTTTTTTTTTTTCGCTTTCACCTGTAGCATAGTCAAATAAAAAAAAATCCTGGAATACCCCTTTAAATCATGTAAAGGCTGTGTTGAAGGTAAACCTTGTGTAGTCATGCTTCTCATTACAAGAAATCTGGTATTGGATAACAATAATACGTGTCCAGTTTACTAGCAGTAAAAGAAAATTAGTTCCTTGAGAGAATTACACCACAATCATTGAATAGATCAATGAGCCAATTTCTATATATGTCCTTATATACATGTAACAAACGAGGAAATTTATCATTGCATGTAGAAAATTTTTTGTAAATTTGTGAGAATAGACCATTTTCTTATGATTGTGTATGGATGTCAAAATCTGGTTGTTTTTCTGTAGTGGTCATGAAAATGTGTGACTTTTGGTAAAAGTTGCCCATTTTGTCGCAAACCTGCATCAGCGCTGACCTGGCTTACAAAACTGTCTATATTTTGGGCAACGAGTCAAATTTTTCACAGCAGATGGACCATACAAAGTGGTGTCCTGGAGAGTCACAGTATTTTTCGCCCTATAAGATGCACCGGCATATAAGACGCACCCAATTTTAAAGGTGCAAAATCTAGAGAAAAAAAAAGATTCTGAACCCAACAGTGAACTTCAAGGTGCGGACCTAGAGATGTTGCAAAACCACAACTCCCAGCATGCCCAGACAGCCGTTGGCTGTCTGGGCATGCTGGGAGTTGTAGTTATGCAACATCTGGAGGTCCGCAGGTTGAAGACCAGTGGATAGGAGGTAATACTCACGTTTCCCTGCCGCTCCGGACCCATCACCGCACTTCACTGCTGCCCTGGATGTCGCTCCATGGCTGTTGCCGCATCCCCATGGTGTCCCCGACGCTCCGGACGTCTTCACGACGCTCCGCACGCCGCTCCTATTGGATGACGGGACGGCGTACGTGATGACATCGAAGGAGAGCGCCAGCCATGCAGGGGATCCCGGCACGGAGCAGACACCGAGGAGGCAGGTAAGGGCCCTCCCGGTCTCCTGTAAGCTGTTCGGGACACCGCGGTGGTCCCGAACAGCCCGACTGAGCAGCCGGGTTACTGTCACTTTCGTTTCAGACGCAGCGGTCAGCTTTGATCACCGCATCTGAAGGGTTAATACAGGGCATCACCGTGATCGGTGATGTCCTGTATCAGCCGCGGGTCCCGGCCGTTGATGGCCACAGGGACCGCCGCGATAGGTGTGTATTCGCCATATAAGACGCACCCAGTTTTGGGGAAGAAAAAGTGCTTCTTATACGGCAAAAAATACGGTATTTAAACAAAATGTGTACTAGCACCATTTTTATCACATGCCATGTTACCATATAAAAATTAGATATGTGTTACTTCATCTGAAACAACAGTCTTGGTAACACTTAAAAGGGTACTCCGAGGGGAAAAAAATACAAATCAGCTTGTGCCAGAAACTTAAATAGATTTGTAAATTACTTCTATTAAAAAAATCTTAATCCTTCCAGTACTTATCAGCTGCTTTATACTACAGAGGAAGCTGTGAAGATATTTCAGTCTGACCACAGTGCCCTCTGCTGACACCTCTGTCCATTTTAGGAACTGTCCAGAGCAGGAGCAACTCCCCATAGCAAACCTCTCCTGCTCTGGACAGTTCCTGACTACTGATGAGCGGCAGGGCCATATTCGAATTCGCGATATTTTGGGAGTATATATATATATGAATATTTGTCCCATGTTTGCGAAAATCGATATATTCCCTATGTTCGTTATTTTTTTCATGCGAAAATTCGTAATGAAATTCACATAGTGCGAAAGCGCAATTACCTACCAATCTGGAGATATAATATTTGCATTAAAAAAACTATTATTCGTCATTACGAAAATATATCACTATATTCGAAATATTCACAAAAGTGCTGATATTCGCGGTAAAAATTTGCATTTCGAATATTCGCACTCAAAACTATTCCTGACATGGACAGAGGTGTTATCAGAGAGCACTGTGGTCAGACTGGAAAGAACAACACAACTTCCTGTGGAACATACAGCAGCTGATAAGTACTGGAAGGATCAAGATTTTTAAATAGAAGTCATTTACAAATCTGTATAACTTTCTGTCACCAGTTGATTTAGAATTTTTTTCCCCCTTTAACAGAGTTTGTGAAATTGTCCTTGAAGAGATGACCAGGGGGATCAATAATTAGCAACAGAAATATGTAGACACAATTTCATTTATTAAAAGAAAAAAAAATAGTAATGTAATACAGAGAAATGCAATAAATATATAATTTAAAAAATTTAGGACAACCCACTGTCTAATATAGTAAAGAATATGGAATCGTACAAGTAATAGCTCAGTGGTTAACAATGTTGCATTAGGCTAAGTTTCCACTTGGTTTTTATTCTGGCAGTTTTTGAAAATCCGCCAATGCAGTTTTTGAGCCAAAATCAGAAGTGGATCCATAAGGGAGGAGAAGTATAAGTCCTTCCTTTATATGTCCTATTCCTTTTGAATAAACTTCTGACTTTGGCTCAAAAACTGCAGTGGCAGCATTCCAAAAACTTCCAGAAAAAAAAACAAGTGGAAACCTAGCCTTACAGAGATGTGCTCAAGGATTCAAATCCCCCCCCCCCCCCCCCCAAGGACAATGAGGGGGATTTATCAAAACCTGTGCAGAGGAAAAGGTGACCAGTTGTCCATAGCAATTGATCAGATTGCCTCTTTCATTTTTAACAAGGCCTCTGCAAAATGAAAGAAGCGATCTGATTGGTTGCTATGGGCAACTTTTCCTCTGGACAGGTTTTGATAAATCTCCCCCATTATCTGTATTAAATTAGTTTCCTCCAGGCACTCTGGTTCCTTTCTTTCTCCCAAATACATACTAATAGGTTAGGGTGCATTCACATAACGATTTTGTTATACTGTTTTGCATCAGTTTTTTTTTTCACAGAACGCATGCCCTAAAAACTGATAAAACTGTATGTAAACATGTGCTCTGAAATGAAACTGCATACGGTTTTAAAGCGATTATCCACCATAAGGTGATTTAAGCACCTACCTGCCAGACAGTAATGAACATGCTTAGGTAGGATCTGCGCTTGTCTTTGGGTTAAATGACTGTGTTGTGAGATTGAAAATAAAGCTGTGGCTTTCTTTTTGTGAACCTCAGTATTTCCTGATGAAGTTTTCTTTTTTACTACAAATCCCAGAATTCCACTTTCCTACCTCCTATACATCAGCCAACCCACCCACTGAACAACAAACAAGCTAGATTCAATGAAAAAGGTCAGTGCTTTCTAATCAGGATGCCTCCAGTTGTTCCACCCATTGAAGCAGAACAGGCTCCCTGTCATCACCTGACTAGTGATGTCAGGTCTCGGCCGCACTGCATCCTGGGAAATACCCGAGACAGGAGTCATTTCGTATGCTGTTAAAAATGAACATCCAGAGCAAAGATCACATAAGAATATGAGACCAGACTTTAGAGACAGGTAAAGACTAGTGTTGCTCAGGAATATTCGCAATGCAAATTTTATTCGCGAATATCGCATATTCGCGAATATTCGCGAATATAGCACTATATATTCGTAATTACGAATATTTGTTTTTTTTTTTATTTGTTTTTTTTTTGTTTTTTTCACAGTACACATCACAGTGATCATCCCTCTCTGCTTCCAGCTTGTGTGGTGTAAAGAAGGCTCTAATACTACTGTGTGAGACTGGCGTGCAAATTTTCGCATATGCGAAGGTTTGCATATGCGAATTTTTGCATATGCTAATTTTGTATATGTTAATTTTCGCATATGTTAATTTTCGCATACGGATGCGAAAATAAAACGAGAATATTACGAATATGCGAATTTAGCGAATATATGACAAATATTCGTCCATATATTCGCGAATTCGAATATGGCCTATGCCGCTCAACACTAGTAAAGACACTGCATTATGAACTACACTAACTTTACAGCCCCTGTACTATGATCAAATAAAACAAAAATTCTGGAAAACCATATGAAATTTGAATTTAGAGGTCCTGTTGCATCAGTTTTTGTAATAAAAAACATATACTTTTTTTGGTTAACACTTTAGTGTAATAAAGTTTCAATTGTTTTATTGAAATTCCCTAGGAAAGTAGGTATGGTTTGCCATGTACAAGAAAAAAAGTATCCCAAAAATCGTATGACATCCATTTTTCATAAACTTCAATGTTAAAATTAATGTATATGGTTCATATTAGGTTTTTAAACAAGACACAAACCGTCGTAGTATATGAAGAAATTTTAAGTGGATCCAGCAATTCCAATAAAACATTGATTTTATTCGTAGTTAAACAGCATGAAAATCTTTTGCAGATAGAACTCACAGCACACCACCTAGCCAGTGATACACAGCAACATGGACGCGTTTCGAGTGCATGCACGCTCTTGATCATCATGACACCTGTTCCAACCCTCATCCCTTTATGGAAGGTAAAGGGGGAGGAGTAATCGCTTGTGAATAAGATATACTAACAAGTAAAACTATTTTGTCACAAAGACAGGTACAAAAATGTAAAAGAACAATTACAGATATGGAGAGATGCTCTGTAAAACACAGAAAAATATTTGAAATATTTCATACATATTCGGAATTAATGTAGGGTGTGGAAAAAAACATGTGCTGATGATTCCACAAATCAATGTGTATGAGGTCTAATGTTCACAAACGTGTTTGCGAGCATATAGCCATGTGTATTTTAATTTAAGAATGAGGCAAAGGACAACCTCCCCTGTTCACATGCAATGTGGAAATTTCCACATGTAATTTGCACAGAGAAAAAGGGAGAGACCTAGAAGCCTAAATTAACGATGTGTACAAAGGCTCATGAGAACATGGCTCAATAATGAAACATGAGTTCTTTTCTTTTATTCATTCCCTGTGGAGCTCTCGTCTGAAGCGCAAACTGCCAAAATGCTTCACGGCTCAAAAGTCTGCGCTGCAGATCACCTCCACGCGTTTTTTGGAACACTCTTTCAATGGCATACATTCTGAAGCTACTAACACTAGCATTATGTTCTTCACAGAAGTGTAAGGAAGCTCCTGATTTATTTCGACTTCCATTTGTGTTCGTCACATCATTGAGGTGTTCCCTGATCCTAGTTTTTAATTTACGGGTTGTACACCCTGTATATTATAAGTTGCAGGTTACGCATTCTATGATGTAAACTACATTGGTGGAATTGCAATTCAGGTGTTGTTTAATTTTATGGGTATTATTGCCCGTTGTGTTCGTAAACTCCTTACATACATATACTACTCCACAGGCTTTGCACCGTGTTGCTCCGCATTTGTAGAAGCCAACACAGTCCAACCACCTTATCACATTTGGCGTTTCTGCTGCTACCAAGTACCAAGCAATTTGTCTCTAAGTGTGGCAGCTCTTTTTGGCACCACTGACAGTCCGGATGCCAGAATTCTGGACATTTTTTTCATCATCTTTTAGTAGATGTAAGTGTTTGTATATTATGTTTTTTATTATTATGAATTCCGATAGGAGAATTCACAAGACTGGAGTGAAATTGCACCTCACAAGCCAAATACTTAAAACAGGCACAAATGTTGGAAAACCACTTAATAAAACGGGGTTACGGTCAAGCAAGTATTAGTCAAGCAAAAATCATAGTAGGTCGCAAAGATCGCTCCAGTCTTGTAAAACCAAAAGAAAACACATTCAATGACTCGTATAGAAAGACTAGCTTTAGGCGATCTCCCAAAAGATCTGTTTAGGCCATCACCTACAGTCCACAATTCAAAATAATAAAAAACATAATATACAAACACTTACATCTACTAAAAGATGATGAAAAAATGTCCAGAATTCTGGCATCTGAACTGTCAGTGGTGCCAAAAAGAGCTGCCACACTTAGGGACAAATTGTCCCCCAGTTTGGTAACAGCAGAAATGCCAAATGTGAACAGATGATTGGACTGTGTAGGCTTCTACAAATGAAGAGCAACACGGTGCAAAGCCTGTGGAGTAGTATATGTATGTAAGGAGTTTACGAACACAACGGGCAATAATACCCATAAAATTAAACAACACCTGAATTGCAATTCCACCAATGTAGTTTAAGTCATAGAATGCGTAACCTGCAACTTAAAATATACAGGGTGTACAACCCGTAAATTAAAAACTAGGATCAGAGAACACCTCAATGATGTGACGAACACAAATGGAAGTCGAAATAAATCAGGAGCTTCCTTACACTTCTGTGAAGAACATAATGCTAGTGTTAGTAGCTTCAGAATGTATGCCATTGAAAGAGTGTTCCAAAAAACGCATGGAGGTGATCTGCAGCGCAGACTTTTGAGCCGTGAAGCATTTTGGCAGTTTGCGCTTCAGGCGAGAGCTCCACAGGGAATGAATAAAAGAAAAGAACTCATGTTTCATTATTGAGCCATGTTCTCATGAGCCTTTGTACACATCGTTAATTTAGGCTTGGGTCTCTCCCTTTTTCTCTGTGCAAATTACATGTGGAAATTTCCAAATTGCAGGTGAACAGGGGAGGTTGAACCTTTGCCTCATTCTTAAATTAAAATACACATGGCTATATGCTCGCAAATACGCTTGTGAACATTAGACCTCATACACATTGATTTGTGGAATCATCAGCACATGTTTTTTCCACACGCTACATTCATTCCGAATATGTATGAAATATTTCAAATATTTTTCTGTGTTTTACAGAGCATCTCTCCATATCTGTAATTGTTCCTTTTAAATTTTTGTACCTGTCTTTGTGACAAAATAGTTTTACTTGTTAGTATATCTTATTCACAAGTGATAACCCCTCCCCCTTTACCTACCATAAAGAGATGAGGGTTTGCACAGGTGTTATGGTGATCAAGAGCGTGCATGCACTCGAAACGCGTCCATGTTGCTGTGTATCACTGGCTAGGTTGGTGTGCTGTGAGTGTTATCTGCAAAAGATTTTCATGTTTTATTGAAATTGCTGGATCCACTTCGAATTTCTTCATATACTACGTATCAAGCTGGGCCAGGCTGAGGATCCGTGTAAAACCATTGGGAGGTGAGCTGAAGATTTTTCTTTTTGTTTCCTTGCAAACCGTAGTAGACTGCAGTTTTGTGTAATGTAAAAAAAAAAAAGACTTTTAATAGTAAACAGGTTTTCATGTTGCTACATTTCCTTACCTTAGCATAATCCAATATTATACATATTTACATGTTAAATTTTACTTTATTCTTTCCATACATAGGGAGTATGACGATAACTGTTTCCAATGGCTTATTTGTTATTATATTTTTGTATTTTTGTTTCCAAAGGAGTGCATGAAGAAATGTCACTCTTGTAAGTTTATCAATGTATTATTGTTTGGAAAACCCTACTAGAAATTAGCAAAAAAAAACACACAAAACCGTACACAACCAAAAACGCACACAACGGGATGCATCTTGTTGCATATGTTTTTGCATAGGAGGTCTATGTATACGGTTTTCCATATGGTTGTATACGGTTCTCCTATACAAATCAGTTAACGGGAACTGTATAGCAAAACTGTGATGTGAATGCATCCTTACACAAATGTAGAAAAATAAAAAGACATGGCGCATATCCACAATGATCTGTTGTTTTCAGCATTATTACAAAGATGTTATGATTCGGCTAGCTGGATGTGGATCCTCTGTGTCAGCGAGGGATTGGCGTGGACCGTGTCGGTGGACCGGTTCTAGGGATGCTACTGGTATTCACCAGAGCCCGCCGCAAAGCGGGATGGTCTTGCTGCGGCGGTAGCAACCAGGTCGTATCCACCGGCAACGGCTCAACCTCGCTGACTGCTGAGAAGGCGTGGGACAGAAGGACTAGGCAGAGGCAAGGTCAGACGTAACAGAAGGTCGGGGCAGGCGGCAAGGTTCGTAGTCAAATAACAATAGCAAGAGGTCAGGTACACTGGTAAGGCAAACACTGTAACGCTTTCTCTGGCACAAAGGCAACAAGATCCGGCAAGGAAGTGCAGGGGAAGTGAGGTTATATAGATAGGGAGCAGGTGGAAGCTAGTTAGACTGATTGGGCCAGGCACCAATCATTGGTGCACTGGCCCTTTAAATCTGAGAAAGCTGGCGCGCGCGCGCCCTAAGGAGCGGAGCTGCGCGCGCCAGGACGTGACTGCCGGGGACCAGGACAGGTGAGTGACTTGGGATGCGATTCGCGAGGGGGCGCGTCCCGCTATGCGAATCGCATCCCCGCCGGCAGTGTCAGTGCAGCGCTCCCTGTCAGCGGGTCTGACCGGGGCACTGCAGAGAGAGGAACGCCGCGAGCGCTCCGGGGAGGAGCAGGGACCCGGAGCGCTCGGCGTAACAGTACCCCCCCCCCCCTTAGGTCTCCCCCTCTTTTTGTCCGGTAGTTGCTTCACGTGGGACGAGGACATTGGGAGCGATTGTAGGGTTTCCTTCTGGAAGACAGAGAAGTCCTGGGTATCCTCATCAAAGGCAGGCAGTTCAGAAGGAGTGGGAATGGGGAGGGGGGGCAGAGGGTGAAGCTTGGCACGAGGCAGAGTGTTACCAGGACGGGGGCTATGAGGAGGCAAAGCATAGTCCTGATAGGCCTTGGAGAGACCAGGTGTAGGAGGAGGCACTGAGGCTTGCCTGACGGGACTGGGAGCAGACGTGAGGCATTTTTTGGGGCAAGAAGCACCCCAGCACTTGATCTCCCCGGTGGTCCAGTCAAGGGTAGGAGAGTGGCGTTGGAGCCAAGGTAGACCGAGGAGGACTTCAGAGGTGCAGTTGGGCAAAACAAAAAGTTCAATTTTTTCGTGATGCAGTCCAATGCTCATGAGCAGGGGTTTTGTGCGGTAACGCACAGTGCAGTCCAATTTCACTCCGTTGACCGAGGAAATGTAGAGCGGCTTGGCGAGACGGGTCACAGGGATGTTGAACTTATTAACAAAAGAGGCCAAAATGAAATTTCCTGCAGAACCAGAGTCCAAGAAGGCCATAGCTGAGAAGGAGGAGTTGGCAGAAGGAGAAATCCCTACGGGCACAATGAGACGTGGAGAAGCAGACTTCAGACCAAGAGACGCCACTCCCACGTGAGCTGGGTGCGTGCGTTTCCCAGACATGGAGGACGAATAGGGCAATCCACCAAGAAATGTTCGGTACTAGCGCAGTACAGACATAAATTTTTATCTCTGCGGCGAGTCCTCTCTTCATGGGTCAGGCGAGACCGATCCACTTGCATAGCCTCCTCGGCGGGAGGCACAGGGGTAGATTGCAAAGGATACTGTGAGAGAGGTGCCCAGAGATCAAGGTCTTTTTCCTGGCGGAGCTCCTGGCGTCTTTCAGAAAAACGCGTGTCAATGCGGGTGGCCAAATGGATAAGTTCATGCAGGTTGGCAGGAATTTCTCGTGCGGCCAGCACATCTTTGATGTTACTGGATAGGCCTTTTTTAAAGGTCGCGCAGAGGGCCTCGTTATTCCAAGACAATTCGGAGGCGAGAGTACGAAATTGGATGGCGTACTCGCCTACTGAAGAATTTCCCTGGACCAGGTTTAGCGGGGCAGTCTCGGCAGAAGAAGCTCGGGCTGGTTCCTCGAAGAAACTTTGAATCTCAGCGAAAAAGGACTGTACGGAGGCAGTGACAGGATCATTGCGGTCCCAGAGCGGTGTGGCCCATGACAGGGCCTTCCCAGAGAGGAGACTGACCACGAAAGCCACCTTCGACCGTTCTGTAGGAAATTAGTCCGACAACATCTCCAAATGTAGGGAACATTGTGACAGGAAACCTCGGCAAAGTCTAGAGTCCCCATCAAATTTTTCCGGCAGGGACAAGCGGAGGCCAGGAGCGGGCACTCGCTGCGGAGGAGATGCAGGAGCTGGCGGAGGAGATGGTTGCTGCTGTAGCTGTGGCAGAAGTTGCTGTAGCATGGCGGTCAACTGTGACAGCTGCTGTCCTTGTTGGGCGAACTGTTGTCCAAGTTGCTCAATCTGTTGGGACTGCTGGGCGACCACCGTGGTAAAGGTCAGTGACAACTGGCAGTGGGACCTCAGCGGGATCCATGGCCGGATCTACTGTTATGATTCGGCTAGCTGGATGTGGATCCTCTGTGTCAGCGAGGGATTGGCGTGGACTGCGGCGGTAGAAACCAGGTCGTATCCACCGGCAACGGCTCAACCTCGCTGACTGCTGAGAAGGCGTGGGCAGAAGGACTAGGCAGAGGCAAGGTCAGACATAGCAGAAGGTCGGGGCAGGCGGCAAGGTTCGTAGTCAAATAACAATAGCAAGAGGTCAGGTACACTGGTAAGGCAAACACTGTAACGCTTTCTCTGGCACAAAGGCAACAAGATCCGGCAAGGAAGTGCAGGGGAAGTGAGGTTATATAGATAGGGAGCAGGTGGAAGCTAGTTAGACTGATTGGGCCAGGCACCAATCATTGGTGCACTGGCCCTTTAAATCCTAGAGAGCTGCCGCGCGCGCCAGGACGTGACAGCCGGGGACCGGGACAGGTGAGTGACTTGGGATGCGATTCGCGAGCGGGCGCGTCCCGCTATGCGAATCGCATCCCTGCCGGCAGTGTCAGTGCAGCGCTCCCGCTGACCGGGGCGCTGCAGAGAGAGGAACGCCCCGGAGCGCTCGGCGTAACAAAAGACTTACATACCAAACTTATTTTTCTTTCGCAACCTACATAAATAAGGCCACAAATACGAAAGTATATGTACAAATTGTGGGGGTACATTTAAACAGAAACAACCTACTTAAATCAACCCCAGTGATATACAAAAAAAGCTAAATTACACAAACATGATGAATATGTAACAAATTTTATTGATCACATGATAAAAAAAATTACCAGAACAACACTGGATACCCACCCCAATAAAAACACACTCAGACAGAAGAAAAACAGCCGTGGGAGAACTGTATGGAGAAGATGAAATGTAATAAGGTGACCGCAGTATTATAATAATACCAAGTATACCCAATGCTATGGATCTATATGGGACAATACAAATGCCTGCAAATTCTGATATCTTAATACCCGTCTAAATTAGTGTACTATGCAAAACAGCCTATATAGAGATACCCTAGTAGATATCCAAACATTAACATGCAGCAATATATCGTAGCCTATGTCTCATATATGCATACATAATATGTACCAAAGAAAAGAGCGGTCACCATAAATATAGATAAAGATACTGACCAGTACACATCAATGTGCGCCACTCCGGTGTCCCCCAACCCAGACTCCAACGCATTTCGCCCCGCTTCGTCCAGGAGTGATGAGGTGGGGGGGGGGGGACACATGGAGCTATATATACCTGAGGGGTCCTTAGTGCTTACCAATAGGAAATAATCATGCTGGCGCTGCTCGGTGTCCCCACGCTCACGGATTTCAGTCATCCTCTCGCAGGATCTGCCGCCATAGGCGACGTAACCTGAGAGAGGAGGACGCGATCCGAAGCATCATGAGACCTGCTCATGCGCGCCACAAGCACTCGGCTGACGTTTTCTTCCTCTTTGTCTTCTAGGACCCATATATTAACATTTTTAAGAATTAGAGATCTTATATTTTGTGAAAAAGTTGTACTTTTCCCCAACACCCTTTTTTTTTAAATCTAAATAATGTATTATGTAGCCAGAGAAAAAATTGACACCTGTCTCGGGAAACGCCCAGTTTAGAACAGGTTTGCTATGGGGATTTGCTTCTAAACTGGGCATTTCCCGAGACAGGTGTCAGCAGAGAGGACTTAGACAGAAAAGAACAACCTTAACTTCAGAAGCTCATAAGTGCTGAAAGGATTAAGATTTTTTAATAGAAGTAATTTACAAATCTGTTTAACTTTCTGGAGCCAGTTGATATATATAAAAAAGTTTTTTCCTGGAATACCTCTTTAACCTAATGACTATTTCCCAGTTTATAACACGTTTTCCACTGTTTCTCCACTGCATTTTAAATACACTGTAAAATATGGCTCTGACTACTATACATGTGTAATCACGTTATGTTGTATTATTATTGTGGTGATGATGATGATTGATTATTATTATTCATTAGCTGTTATTTTTCAGCCTCTTAAAAAAAGCCCTTTCACAATTCATTACTTCAGCGCTCACACGTTCACGCTGCTCACATCACAGTCACTTAAAACACCGCTAGTAGCGTTTCTGCCCATTATAATTATTTTTCGGAGGCTTTAACAGACAACGGGAATTTTTAAACATGTGTTTTAGTTTATCACTAAACTTCTCATCGTGCAGAATTAGTACAAAAAGCATGACACAGCAATCTCATCCTTCCACTGTGCTAAACCATCTATCCGCAGAGTTGCTGAGTGTGCCTTGTGCTTAACATTCTTCACTAATGTAGATTAGATGGCCAAGTAGAGACAACAGAAGTAGATTTGTTTGCCATTCGGTTTAGTTATTAGCACTAAATGATGACGCACATAGTTTTACCTGCAGTATGGCGGACTTTTTTTTTTTTACCAAACTTCATCAGAAATGTAAGCTTTCCATTTGTTCCCTTAAATAGGATTAAAAAAATAAAAACATCTTCCTTAATGAATGCTTTATCTTTGTATATGTATAGGCTTTTTTTTTTCCCTTTAAGGCTAAGATAAAAACACTTGATCATCACGATTGTGCAGCTTAGGACTGGTTTAGAGTGTAATTCTTGCTTGGTTTGTGTTTATGCAAGGGTTAATTCTGTATTTGGTTTCCCACTTTTAATTCCGACTTCCATGATCTCATTTAGTTTTATGCTTTTCTTATTTATTTTTAATGCTAGACACCATTAATATTTTTCTGTGTTTTAGATATTTCTGTGAAAATAGAATATGCGAAGCAGCTGACCTTAAAGGGGTTATCCAGGAAAAAACTTTTTTATATATATGAACTGGCTCCAGAAAGTGAAACAGATTTGTAAATTACTTCTATTAAAAAATCCTAATCCTTTCAGTACTTATGAGCTGCTGAAGTTAAGTTGTTATTTTCTGTCTAAGTGCTCTCTGATGACACGTGTTTTGTTATCCCAATAGCAAACCTCTTTTACTCTGTGCAGTTCCCGAGACAAGCAGAGATGTCAGCAGAGAGCACTGTTGCCAGACAGAAAACAACAATTCAACTTCAGCAGTTGATAATTATTGAAAGGATTAAGATTTTTTAATAGAAGTAATTTACAAATCTGTTTAACTTTCTGGAGCCAGTGGATATATATTAAAAAAAAAAGTGTTTCCATGGAATACCCCTTTAACTGCTTAGTCAGTCAGGCCTGTAACAGAGTCACACTTGCTGATGTCCCCCAATCAGTTGTTTTCCCTATCCTACGGATAATACAAAGTCATGAGTCATGTGTGCTGTGAGGTCACTAAGGCACTACCCCCTTGAGACCATGTGTTGTGAGGTCACTAAGGTACCGCCCCTTTGTGACCATATAAATCTCTGGATTTTCTGTTTGTTCTCATTGCCATTTTGCACATCTGAGGAAGGGGCGCTGTATGCCCAGAAACGCGTTATGTTTTGGCTATTTTATGGAACTTTAATAAATACGTTGATGTAGAAATATATACGAGAATCATTCCGTCCTTCTGAAGTAAGCAGTTGCGCTTGGACCTGGGTTTTTTGTTTGTACGACTATCCCTTATCGCTTCCTACGGATAAGGAATAACAACCTACGATGGAAATACCCCTTAAAGTAGATCTGTCAATTTAATAGGTTAAAGGGGTACTCCAGTGGAAAAAAAATGTTTTAATCAACTAGTGCCAGAAAGTGAAACAGATTTGTAAATTACTTCTATTAAAAAATATTTATCCTTCCAGTACTTTTTAGCAGCTGTATGCTACAGAGGAAATTCTTTTCTTTTTTGTCTTGTCCACAGTGCTCTCTGCTGACACCTGATGCCCGTATCAGGAACGGTCCAGAGCAGGAGAAAATCCTCATAGCACACCTACTATGACAAGACAAAAAGAAATTCAAAGAGCAAAGAATTTTCTCAGTAGCATACAGCTGCTAATAAGTACTGGAAGGATAAAGATTTTTTAATTGAAGTAATTTACAATTCTGTTTAAAGGGGTTCTCCTGTGCTTACACATCTTTTCCTCTATCCAAAGGATAGGGGATAAGATGCCTGATCGCGGGAGTCCCGCCGCTGGGGACCCCCGGGATCATGCACGCGGCACCCCGTTTGTAATCAGTCCCCGGAGTGGTGGTCGTCTGTAATCTGTCCTGGAGCGAACACGCTCCGGGGACTTATTACAAACGGGGTGCCGCGTGCATGATCCCGGGGGGTCCCCAGCGGCGGGTCTCCCGCGATCAGGCATCTTATCCCCTATCATTTGGATAGGGGAAAAGATGTGTAAGCACCAGAGAACCCCTTTAACTTTCTGGCACCAGTTCATTAAAAAAAAAAAAAAAAACTTTCCACCGGAGTACCCCTTTAAGGTCTATACTCCAAGTTACCAAAACAGTAGCCAAAATAATTATCTTTTGGCCAATTTGTGCCATTTAGTCAGTAGAAGCCCTGAAAATATATGGCAGATGCACAGATACGAGTCTGGTGTATTCCTGAGGAGACAACTCCTCTGGCCTCCGCAGGGTGATGATTGACAGGCTGCTGTGTATCTGCTGGCATTGATTTCCAGCACAATTTATGCCAATTTCTGGCATAAATCATTTCACCTCCTCTTCCCTTCAAGTAATGGCATAGGCAGTAAAACTTCTCAGCGTGATGTTATTAAAGAAGAAAATCCATTCATTAGAGGAACGCCACTACATTGTTAGTGCTACAATAGTTCACTGCAAAGATCCCATGCATAATATTATAGTGTGACTTATAATAAAGAAGATATCAAGGTCATCTCTGTTGCACATCATGTCAACTAGTCCTCATAGGGGCTCAAGCTAAATAGTTCCTTGTAATATATATATATATATATATTTTTTTTTTTTTTTTTTTAAGAAAAGCGATGTTAAAATAGAAACCTAAAAAAAAATTGTAGCAAATATTAAGACTTCCTCGTCTTTATTCCATAACAAAAGGCTTAAGCATTATTAGCAGTAGGTGAAGCTGTATGAATGCAGTAATTGGCAAATATACCTTGGTTATAATGAAGGCATTCCCTAAGGAGGTGTTAGCTCTGGTTTGTGTCTTTGCTGTTTTATGTATCTCTATCCGATAGCTTTAAGTTTCGATGCTTGTATTATACCAGGAGCACAAAAGGTCCACACCAGCAAATATCAAGGACACTTCGTTATTCTCAAGTGTAATGCTGCAGTACTGATACTTTGTAATGCAATGTGGCATGTACAATGTTCTCAGTGTAAGGCTAAAATATAATCCATTAATTTAATGGGAAAGACAGACAAATGTATTTATTATGTATAATTCGATGTGAGGTTCTGATATTCTTGCAAAGGCAGTGGTCTGCTCCCATCAATGTACTACTGCTCCCACCATGCACACATGGTCGCCATCAGGGGGGTACAGCCAATACCCATGTAAGGGGCCAGAGCCATATGGCTGTCACCCTGCTGGTAACTGCCCCCCTGTGGCGCCACAGTTGCTGCAGTGGTGTAACGACACCTTTTACCTGCAGGCCTTGTTGTACACCCAGCAATACACGTCCCAAATCCCCAAGTGACTACAACTTTTAACAATGGGTGCTTATACTATATGGGGGCAATGTAAGAGGGGCTAATGTAATATAGCAGCAATGAGAGAGACACATAGGGGATAAATTCTACAGTATAATACATATAGGGGGTTTGTACAGAGGTGAGGATTGTGCTGTAGCGAAAAGTCTAAAATATTTGTGTGGCAGATTTGGTGAAGGAACAATCTTCATAATGACCCAGGACAGATGGAGAAGAAAGATAAAAGTGAACGACTCTATTCAGAGAAGACGCCCCCTGTTCGTATGTAACGGTAATCACCTATACAGTTTGCAGCACCTGTGTACAGCTCATATGTACTTTATATGGTCACTGTATGAGGGGATTGTCATAACCAGGGGGTGGACAGGGAGAGTGAGCCCTAAACTGCCCCTCGAAAAACTCTCCTTGCCTACTTGCCCATCCACCCTAAACAGTGGATCGACAACTTGGAGCCAGTCCCTCCCTGCGCTAAAGTGCAGTGGCTTAAAAACAAATAATATACATAGTCGGTCATAGGACACTCCAGTGTGTGACCTAGTAGGAAACAAAAGTATAAAACATGAAACACTAGACTAGAACCGGATTAGTCTGAATAGACTCCAGGATACCAAACAGGAATTATAATATGAATTATAAGGAAAAAAAGGCAAACCCACACCTCAAGGACAGTGATAATGAATAATTATTTAAATTCAATAGACTTGCATAATAGTTATTGGCTGAGACTGTGCTTCAATTATCAAATTAATAAAATTTATAAAAAAAAAAAAATAGAAATGTATATGAATGTATATATAAATTCCCCTCACAGGGCCCTTGTGGGAGGAATAATCACGTAAATATAGCATGAAACATGATAGAAATATGTGCAATAATAGAAAATAATGTGAGATAGCAGACTGCCAAATAATCTGTCAATGTGACTGATACTCCGGCAATCTTGATTATATAATAGTCCGGTAATGTACAAACTGATAGTCCAGCAATGTTAATAATGGTGGAGTAATAGTAGAATGATGTATCCAAACAGTACTGTACAGTTAGCCACTGGTGGAAAAATATATTATATTACCAACTTCACTGTGGGTGCCGTCTCCTCTCGCTGATTAACGGTGATGCGCTCATATCTAGAGTTTGCAGGCTGACCTGTGTGCTGCGCCGAACGCATGGCAAGCACCGAATTCGGCAGGTCAAGACTGCGCCGTGCGGTGTCTCTGAGGGTCTGTGTCAGCAGACTGTAGGTAATTCCTCATGTTGGTGGTGGCATCTGATGTCAGGAAAAGATGGAGGTGAATGATGGGAGCACAGGAGCGGCTCTGGACAGCAGGAGTGGTGCAGTGTACAGCAGTGAATGCAACCAATACCAGCTTATTCATCAGAATCTTCCTATCTCAGGCTGGGTTCACACCACGTTTTGTTAAATACGGCTCCCGTATACGGCTGGGAGGAAGGGGGCGGGGCTTAATCGCGGCGCCCACACTCAGCCGTATTCGGGAACCGTATTTAATGTATGTCTATGAGCCGACCGGAGTGAACCGCAGCCTCCGGTCGGCTGCTTTTTCGGCCGAAAACGAAGCCCCGCCCCCCTCCTCCCAGCCGTATACGGGAGCCGTATTTAACAAAACGTGGTGTGAACCCAGCCTAACACAGATACCAATAAACCAACTGCATTAAGTAAGTTTATTCCCATATGGGTGTTCCTTTTATGTGCGCCGATACACAAGCATAATTTTTCCTTGAGATTTGTAAATTACTTCTTTTTAAAAATATGAATCCTTCCAGTACTTATCAGCTGCTGTATACTCCACAGGAAGTTCTCTTTGAATTTCCTTTCTGTCTGACCACAGTGCTCTCTGCTGACACCTTTGTCTCTCTCAGGAACTGTCCAGAACAGGAGAGGTTTGCTATATGGATTTGCTCCTACTATGGACAGCTCCTAAAATGGACAGAGGTGTCAGCAGAGAGCATTGTGGTCAGACAGAAAAGAAATTCAAAAAGAAAAGAACTTCCTGTGGAGCACACAGCAGCTGATAAGTACTGGAAGGATTAAGATTTTTTAAATAGAAGTAATTCAGAAGTACATCAGCAGCACCCATCCACCCCCATCATCCACCAGCAACACGCCCCCCCCCCAAATTTGGTAATAGCACCCCTCATCATCTGTTAGCAGGATCAGCTGATGGGGGTGCTACTGCTGGGGGAGGTGTTGCTGGTGGATGATGAGGGTGCTACTGTCCCCCCCCCCTGGCAGTAGCACCCCCATCATCCATTTGCAGCACCATCCTCCTGGATAATGGGGGTGCTACTGCCAGGAGGATGATTCTGCCGATGGATGATGAGGACTCCACTGGCCTCCCTGGCAGTACCATCTCCCTAATCCATTGGCAGCACCATCCTCCTGAATGATGAGGGTGCCAGGAGGATGATCCTGCCAATGGATGATGAGGTGCCCTGGCAATCAGTTATGCAGGTCTATGGGATGGGGCGTGACGGCCGTCACGCCCCTCCCATAGACTTGCATAGCGGGGGCGGGGGGTGACGTCACACGGGGGCAGAGTCGTGACGTCCAGCCCCGTGGTGGCCACCCGGCTGTTTGTGAGCTGTTTGTGAGCTAACACCGCGGCGTGCAGCGAATACAAGATTGTATTACAATACAAGATTGCAGGGGTCCCCAGTGGCGGGACCCCCGTGGTGAGACATCTTATCCCCTATCCTTTGGATAGGGGATAAGATGTCTCAGGGCCGGAGTACCCCTTTAACTTTAATACGTTTTAATTCAGCAACATTTCATATGTTCAGTAGTTATTAACAAATTTTAGAATACAATATCACATTTTAGAATTAGTTTGTGAAAACTGACTTTAAGTTATTTCTTTATTTATTTATTGCAGTTATATCATTTTTTATATTTTACATTTAGCATGATGGCTTCTAAATGAATAGCTGTTCTTAGCCTCCATTTGCCCTTGTAAAGAAGTAGAAAGACATTTTTGTAAGCACTAAAACGACAGTAGAATTTGGTTACTCCTGTGATGTGCAGACGCTCAGCTATCCAGCAACTGATAGAAATTCAGTATTTGATTCTACTATCTGATCTTCTAAATTCCCTTAATCTCAGGGTCAAAGACAGATCCTTGAGAGACCAAAAACAGCTTTACTCAGCATTTGACAGCTCTATTACCACATTACTGGAATGCATATGACCAGAACACCACCTTTTCTAATGATTTCGATGTCTTATTATTTAAAATTAATCAGCTACAGAAAATGCATGGTCCTTGTCCTTTCTAATCCATCTACTAGCATTTCTCAGTTAGTACTACAGAAGAAATGAATACGTAATATTGTATAAAGAACAGAAAATAATTTTGAGATTTATGCAATTTCTTTCATTAATCCCTTAAGGACACAGCCCATTTTTTAACCCCTTAAGGACTCAGGGTTTTTCCGTTTTTGCACTTTCGTTTTTTCCTCCTTACCTTTTAAAAATCATAACCCTTTCAATTTTCCACCTAAAAATCCATATGATGGCTTATTTTTTGCATCACCAATTCTACTTTGCAGTGACATTAGTCATTTTACCCAAAAATGCACGGCGAAACGGAAAAAAGAAAATCATTGTGGGACAAAAACGAAAAAAAAGCCATTTTTTAAATTTTGGGGGCTTCCGTTTCTACGCAGTGCATATTTCGGTTAAAATTACACCTTATCATTATTTTGTAGGTCCATACGGTTAAAATGATACCCTACTTATATAGGTTTGATTTTGTCGCACTTCTGGAAAAAATCATAACTACATGCAGGAAAATTTATACGTTTAAAAATGTAATCTTCTGACCCCTATAACTTTTTTATTTTTCCACGTACGGGGCAGTATGAGGACTCATTTTTTGCGCCGTGATCTGAAGTTTTTACCGGTATGATTTTTGTTTTGATCGGACTTTTTGATCACTTTTTATTCATTTTTTAATGTTATAAAAAGTGACCAAAATACGCTTTTTTGGACTTTGGAATTTTTTTGCGCGTACGCCATTGACCGTACGGCTTAATTAATGATATATTTTTATAGTTCGGACATTTACGCACGCGATGATACCACATATGTTTATTTATTTATTTTGTTACACTGTTTTATTTTTTTATGGGAAAAGGGGGGTGATTCAAACTTTTATTAGGGAAGGGGTTAAATGACCTTTATTAACACTTTTTTTTTACTTTTTTTTTGCAGTGTTATAGGTCCCATAGGGACCTATAACACTGCACACACTGATCTCCTATGCTGATCACTGGCGTGTATTAACACGCCTGTGATCAGCATTATCGGGGCTTGACTGCTCCTGCCTGGATCTCAGGCACGGAACAGTCATTCGTCGATCGGTCACCGAGGAGGCAGGTAAGGGCCCTCCCGGTGTCCGATCAGCTGTTCGGGACGCCGCGATTTCACCGCGGCGGTCCCGAACAGCCCGACTGAGCAGCCGGGATACTTTCAGTTCCACTTTAGAAGCGGCGGTCAGCTTTGACCGCCGCTTCTAAAGGGTTAATACCGCACATCGCGGCGATCGGCGATGTGTGGTATTAGCCGCGGGTCCCGGCCGTAGATTAGCGCCGGGACCGACGCGATATGATGGGGGATCGCGGCGCGATCCCGCTTCATATCGCGGGAGCCGGCGCAGGACGTAAATATACGTCCTGCGTCGTTAA
Organism: Hyla sarda; assembly: GCF_029499605.1. Classification (NCBI taxonomy): domain Eukaryota; kingdom Metazoa; phylum Chordata; class Amphibia; order Anura; family Hylidae; genus Hyla; species Hyla sarda. Next base: position 275,796,383 of record NC_079194.1, on the reverse strand, counting down.
AGGGGTACTCTGGTGGAAAAAAAAAAATTTTTAAATCAACTGGTGCCAGAAAGTTAAACAGATTTGTAAATTACTTCTATTAAAAATTCTTAATCCTTCCAGTACTTATTAGTGGCTGTATACTACAGAGGAAATTATTTTCTTTTTGGATTCCTTTTTTGTCACGACCGTGGACAGTTCCTGACATGGACAGAGGTGTCAGCAGAGAGCATGTTTATTAGTATTATTATTTTTTTTTCCACACTTTCTGGGCGTGAAACGGGAAAAAGTGATGATTTACATTTTTATTGGGGGGGGGGGGGGGGGGATTTTTCCCAATTTTTTTTTTTTTACTTTTTCTTTTACATTTTAATAGTCCCCATAGGGGAATATTTATATCAATCACTTGATTGCTAATACTGTTCAGTGCTATACATAGGCATAGCACTGATGAGTGTTATTAGCAATCTTCTGCTCTGGTCTGCTCGATCTCAGACCAGAGCAGAAGACCCCTGGAGACGGACAGAGGCAGGTTAGAGGGCCTCTGTCTGCCATTATGGATGATCAGATCAGAAATGATCATCCATTTTAGTGATCGCACTGCCGCAGATGCCGCGATCTGTATTGATCATGGCATCTGAGGGGTTAATGGCACACATCAGCGCGATCCCTGGCTGCTGATAGAACCACTCCGGTGCTCACGGTCATGTACAGGACATAAGTGTATGTTCTGTTGCGTTAAGTACCACGCCACCAGCATGTACATTTACATCCTATGTTGTTAAGGGGTTAAGCTAGCTGTTATTGAAGTTTACAGTGGATTTTCTTCTATAATGTATTATAGCTTAATTGTGTATGTCAGATTGATGAGATCATCCGAAATGCTAAAATTAGGTGCTCCCTAGTTCTCATTTAGAAGCCCTGTCCCTGCTTATTGCGTAGTCGCCCTAAACAGAGACTCCACAGCTAGAAGACGGCCCCTACTCTGAATAAGTGAAGGGCCCCCACAGGTCAGAGGAACAAACTACAGAAACACAGTAAGGGTCGGAACACAATGGATAAACATGCACAATATACAATACTTAGGGAGACAACAAACAGAAACTTAGATAAACAGGGTCAGTTAAACAAGATGACAGCAAAAGTACTGAATAGAGAATCAAAGGGTCAATCAAATACAGAAGCAAAGTAACAAAACCAAGAAAACAGTATCAAATGCAGATAAATGCTAGGTCCAGAGACAAACTCTTTTCACAAGCAAAGACTGAGAGACAACTGAGTTCTCAAAGAGCAAAGCTGCAGGGTGTGGACTCAAAGAGGAAAAAGCATTGGCAAGAGAAAAGCCAGATAGGATAGGCTAGGGAATCACAAGTTTTGCCAAAAACTAGAAAGATTTAACCCTTTGGGCTAAACTGTATTAAGTCATTACAACAGGATAGCCTTTTATCCATTAACCAGGGGACATGGGGGGGGGGGGGGTTAGGCCAAGCATGCAGAGTTCTCTTACTAAACTGTTTCAGTAATTCCAGTGCTGTTCCCAGGTCAGACTATGATCACTAATGTTTTATGACATTTCCAGGTAATAAAATATTATGTTAACATAACCCTTTAAACATTTCATAGACACACGAAATAAGAACATTAATCAGGTCGTCCATTTTATTCTATATTTTTATTTCTTAGCTAGCCCTGTATCAAATTTTAAAGTAAGCGTTCCCTCTTGAAGGCTACTTTGGGTTTTTTAAATCATAAAGTCCACAATTCTGTACTGATTGAATTCATAAAACTTCATACTACCTTCAACCATCAGGATAAGGGATAGATATATATCTGATCATGGGGGGGGGTGCTTCGGCTTAGACCACCCGATCAAACTTCCCCCAAACCCCATGTCTATCCCCCTATACCAGAGGTACTAGACTGGCGGACCGTGGTCCAGATCCACACCGCGGCCGCCAGTCATCCGGACCTCCGACCGATTCCCTAAACCGCTGTCCCTGCATTCATATGTATTGGTGTCTTTAATCCCTTAAAGACTCAGGTTTTTCTGTTTTTGCACTTTCGTTTTTACCTCATTACCTTTAAAAAAATCATAATTCTTTCAATGTTGCACCTAAAAATCCATGAGGGCTTATTTTTGTGCCACCAATTCTACTTTGCAATGACATCAGTCATTTTACCCAAAAATCAACGGCTAAACAGAAAAAAAAATTATTGTGGAACAAAATTGAAGAAAAAATGCCATTATGTAACTTTTGGGGGTTTCCATTTCTATGCAGTACATTTTTCAGTAAAAATGACACCTTCTCTTTATTCTGTAGGTCCATATGATTAAAATTATACCCAACTTAACTACATGCACGAAAATGTATACGTTTAAAGTTCTCATCTTCTGACCCCTATAACTTTTTTCTTTTTCCTCGTATGTGGCGGGATGAGGGCTAATTTCTCGCGCCATGAAGTTTGCTCTGAAGTTTTTAGTGGTACCATTTTTGTATTGATCGGACTTTTTGATCGCTTTTTATTCATTTTTTATTATATAAAAAGTGACCAAAAATGCGCAATAATTTTTCTGGGCACATACGCTATTGACCATGCGGTTTAATTAACTATATATTTTTATCATTTGGTCATTTTTGCACACGGCAATACCACATATGTTTATTTTTATTAACACGTTTTTTTTTTTTTAAATGGGATTTTTTTTAATGGGATTTTTTAAATGGGATTGTTTGGGAAGGGGTTTAATCTTTAAGATTATTTTTGCAATGTTATAGCACCCATAGGGGGCTATAACACTGCACACACTGATCTTTTACATTGATCATTGTTATCCCATAGGATAACATTGATCAATGATTCTGCCGCTTGACTGCTCATGCCTGGATCTCAGGCATTGAGCAGTCATTCGACGATCGAACACGCAGGAGGCAGGTAGGGGCCCTCCTTGTGTGTTCCAGCTGTTTGGGATGCAGCGATTTCGCTGCGATGGTCCCCAACAGCCAACTGAGCTTGCCGGGAGTAGTTTACTTTCAATTTAGACGCGGCGTCTAAAGGGTTAATAGCACGCGGCACCGCCATGAGTGCCGCACACTATTAGCCACTTATCCCGGCTATGCTGATGCCCCGCGTTATAGAAAAGGAGCGGAGCGAGGTAACACTGTGCTTCCTGCCCGGTTAGTGATTCACTAACCTCCCGGGTCCCTTCCCACCCTGCAGGGGACTTCCCTCTGGCCGGTCCCCCAGCTCCAAGTGTAGTGAGTCGGGGTAGGGACACTGCTGCTTTAAGAGCAGCAGACGTCAGTGCACCAGCACGCCCCCCAACATCACGGATGTCCCTGCCCTGGCAGCTCCGTTCCGAGGAGAGGAGCGTCGCTCTCTTCTACAGCCTGTTGACCCTCCTCCACAAGGTGAGAGAGAAAGGGAGGCAAAAATTGTGAAGGAGCATGACTTAAGGTGGGGTTGCGGAGGAGAAGGGGGCTGGGGGGGGGGAGGAAAGTTTGAAGGAGCTTGACTAAAGGGGGGGTGCAGAAGAGAAGGCGGCTGGGAGCAAAAAAGTGTGAAGGAGCATGACTCATGACTGAAGGGTTGTGTGGAGGAGAAGGGGGTTGGGGGCAGAAAGTATGAAGGAGCATGACTAAAGGGGGGTGCAGAGGAGAAGAAGGCTGGGGGCAGGAAAGTTAGAAGGAGCATGACTAAAGGGGGTGCAGAGGAGAACGGGGCAGAGGGGTGCAGAAAAGTGTGAAGGAGGATGACTAGGGTGCAGAGGAGTAGTGTTGCTCGCGAATATTCGCAATTCGAATTTTATTCGCGAATATCGCATATTCTCGAATTTGCGAATATTCGCGAATATAGCGCTATATATTCGTTATTACGAATATTTATTTATTTTTTTTTTTTTTGTATTTATTTTTTTTTTTTCACAGTACACATCACAGTGATCATCCCTCTCTGCTTCCAGCTTATGTGGTGTAAGAAGGCTCTAATACTACTGTGTGAGACTGGTGTGCGAATTTTCGCATATACGAAAATTTGCATATGCTAATTTTCGTATATGCGAATTTTAGCTTATGCTAATTTTTGTATATGCAAACTTTCGAATATGTTAATTTTCGCACACACGAATATTCGCATATGCGAACATAAAACGGGAATATTACGAATTTGCGAATATTCGCGAATATGATGAATATTCGCCCATATATTCGCGAATATTCGCGAATTCGAATATGGCCAATGCCGCTCAACACTACAGTGGAGTCTGGGGGGACTTGGGGGTCTGAAGGAGGAGGGGAAAGATGGGTCTAAAAGAGTACTAAGGGGTCTGGGGGCACTTAGTTCTCGTTCACACTGGGGATATTCTGTCGGCAGAAATCCGCTTGCAGCAGAATCCCATTGTTTTCCATGGGATTCTGCTGCTCTGTGCATAGTGCAGGATCGCTGTAGTGGAATGGATGTCTGCCCAAAGAATGAACATTCATTGTTCCTTTTTTGGGCTGACTTTTACCAGACTGTATTGCCATCTATGAGATGGCGCACTTTGTTTACATCTGCTGTAAGTAGACATTCAGCTGGCTGAATGTCTGCAGTGTGGATGAGCCCTTAGGGGTCCGAAGGAGGGCGGTACAGGGGTGAGATTCTGCCAAACAGAAGAAAGTGTGTGGAAGGGTTATATTCTGTGCATACAGTATATAGCAGGGTTATAAAGATTATTGTCTTTATACAGAGGATGAGGAACCAGTGATGTTCGGGCATAATACTCTACAGAGAGAGGATGTAGCTGGAAGAAGACCTGGCGCCTGGACCAAATTAAAGGGGCACTCTGGTGCCAGAAAGTTAAACAGATTTGTAAATTACTTCTATTAAAAAATCTTCATCCTTCCAGTACTTTTTAGGGGCTACATACCAACGAGGAAATGCTTTTCTTTTTGGATTTCTCTCCTGTCACGACCACAGTGCTCTCTGCTGACCTCTGCTGTCCATTTTAGGAACTGTCCAGAGCAGGAAAAAATCCCCACAGCAAACATTTGCTGCTCTGGACAGTTCCTGAAATGGAAAGCAGATGTCAGCAGAGAGCACTTCGTGGTGACAGAAGAGAAATCCAAAAAGAAAAACCCCTAAAAAGTACTGGAACGATAAATATTTTTTAAAAGAAGTGCTTTACAAATCTGTTTAACTTTCTGGCACCAGTTGATTTAAAAAAAAAATTTCCACGGGAGAGCCCCTTTAAGTAGAAAAGAAAATGAACAACAGAGAAGACGTCTCCTGTAAGTCATTATACCATTGTGTAGTCTTCCCGACTATCCTATCAGAGCTGTAATTTCTGCAGTGATGAGTGAAACTATCCCCTAATCTGTGGCTCTCCAACTGTTATACACCTACAACTCCCATAATGCCTGGAGATCTGCCGATATGATGGGAGTTGTATTGTAGCTTTGCAAGAACTGGAGAGAAGGTTCAACCGAGGGGATTTTAGACTATGCAGCCCATTTTATTTTAGTGAGTATCTGACTGCTGGGACCCCCACCGAAAAAAATGGTCTGCCTAGTTTAATATGCTCAGGCCTATTTTTGGTCCCAGTCTGGCCCTGGCCTGCATCATCGGCTCTAAATAGGCCTGACAAGAAGAGGCCAGAGCAGCACAAGACAGACAGAGGCACAGTTCATATGGGGGGAGGGGGGGGGGCAGACAGAGGCACAGTACATATAGGGGCCGACAGAGGCACAGTTCATATATGGGGGCAGACAGAGGCACAGTTCATATAGGGGCAGACAGAGGCACAGTTCATATAGGGGCAGACAGAGGCACAGTTCATATAGGGGGGCAGACAGAGGCACAGTTCATATAGGGGCAGACAGAGGAACAGTTCATATAGGGGGAAGACAGAGGCACAGTTCATATAGGGGCAGACAGAGGCACAGTTCATATGGGGGCAGACAGAGGCACAGTTCATATAGGGGGCAGACAGAGGCACAGTTCATATGGGGGCAGACAGAGGCACAGTTCATATAGGGGGCAGACAGAGGCACAGTTCATATAGGGGGCAGACAGAGGCACAGTTCATATAGGGGGAAGACAGAGGCACAGTTCATATAGGGGGGAGACAAGCACAGTTCATATGGGGGGGCAGACAGAGGCACAGTACATATAGGGGGCAGACAGAGGCACAGTTCATATGGGGGCAGACAGAGGCACAGTTCATATAGGGGGGCAGACAAAGGCACAGGTCATATAGGGGGCAGACAGAGGCACAGTTGATACAGGGGGCAGACAGAGGCACAGGTAATATAGGGGGAAGACAGAGGCACAGTTCATATAGGGGGCAGACAAGCACAGTTCATATGGGAGGGCAGACAGGCACAGTTCATGTGGGGGGCAGACAGGCACAGTTCATATGGGAGGGCAGACAGAGGCACAGTTCATATGGGGGGCAGAAAGAGGCACGGTTCATATGGGGGGGCAGACAGGCACAGTTCATATAGGGGGGCAGACAGTGGCACAGATCATATGGGGGGGCAGAAAGAGGCACAGATCATATGGGGGGGGCAGACAGAGGCACAGATCATATGGGGGGGCAGACAGAGGCACAGATCATATGGGAGGGCAGACAGGCACAGTTCATATGGGGGGCAGAAAGAGGCACAGATCATATGGGGGGCAGACAGGCACAGTTCATATAGGGGGCAGACAGTGGCAGATCATATGGGGGGGCAGACAGAGGCACAGATCATATGAGGGGGGCAGACAGAGGCACAGATCATATGGGGGGGCTGACAAAGTGGCACAGTTCACATGGGGGGCAGACATAATCTCGTTTATTGTTTAAGGGATACAGAGGTATAATTCGGTTCAGGGCACAGTGGCCATAAAATATTTGAGGGTCCAGCATGTGGCAGCATTATACTCATGGGCACAGTGTGTGACAGCATTATACTCAGGGGCACAGTGTGTGGCAGTATTTTACTCACGGGCATGGTGTGTGGCAGCATTATACTCACGGGCACGGTGTGTGGCAGCATTATACTCACGGGCACGGTGTGTGGCAGCATTATACTCACGGGCACAGTGTATAGCAGCATTTTATTTAGGTACACAGTATGTGGCAGTATTATATTCATGGGTACAGTGTCTGGCACAATTAAACCAGGGGCACAGTGTGTGGCAGTTATATATTCAGGGGCACAGTGTGTGGCAGTTATATATTCAGGGGCACAGTGTGTGGCAGTTGGAGAATGATTATGACTTATTACTAGAGTAATAACAGTGTTCTACAACAGGCACTCCGGACGCTAGGTGGCTCTCCGGCCGCTAGGCGTGAACCAGGTCTTAGTGTTTTGCTCGGACCTTTACCGGATGGCAGACCTGGATAAGCGGACCCCTACTAAAAGTAGTTGAGTACCCCTTCCCTATACCATCAAACCATTCCCCCCTCCCTGCACTCCCCTGCAACCTCCAGAATAGGGCCATTTCACTCCTTGTGTGCATGGAGCAGTGTGTTGGTACGTGCTCCAGGTAATGTCATGGAGAGCACTGGAGTGTTGTACTGGGGTATCTCTCGCACTCCCAAAACACATTGCACAGGAAGAGATGGGGTTCTGTTCTTGACGTCACAGGAGGTCTCCAGTGATCCTGCAGATACAGGATATGTTTGAAATTCTGTCAGTACCCCTTTCATAGCATAGCACAAAATGGGGAAGATTTACTAATATGTAAACAGCATAAACATAGATCAGGTAGTCTGAAATAGTGCTGAATTTATCCCAGTGGCTTTTACCAATGAAAAACACTATTGACCAACTTTAAACAACCTATCAGCTGGATTTGTCTAAATTCAGATATGTGTCGGGCATTTAGCATAATTTAATTCAAAACTGACCATGGCCACAACTGATGCAAAAATACACCAGCTGTCATGTGGCCTGTTCACTCTAGTAGTTCACACACATTTGTCTTGAAAAGTTGAGGGCCAGATAGGAAAACATTGTGTTTTCTCCCATCAAGCATCTGGCATCTGTTTCCCTTTTGGATTTTTTCTAGCTCGTCTGAAGGAAACGGAGCCAGACACTGTTCATATGAAAATGAGCCCTCATGTTTGCAGGAAAAAATCCCCATAGCAAACATTTGCTGCTCTGGACAGTTCCAGAAATGGACAGCAGATGTCAGCAGAGAGCACTTGGTGGTGACAGAAGACAAATCCAAAAAGAAAAGCCCCTAAAAAGTACTGGAAGGATAAATATTTTTTTAAAGAAGTAATTTACAAATCTGTTTAAGGGTGGGTTCACACTACGTTTTGACCATATGGGGGGCAGACAGAGGCACAGATCATATAGGGGCAAACAGAGGCACAGTTCATATAAGGGGGCAGACAGAGGCACAGTTCATATGGGGGGGCAGACAGAGGCACAGTTCATATGGGGGGGCAGACAGAGGCACAGATCATATAGGGGCAAACAGAGGCACAGTTCATATAGGGGGGTCAGATAGAGGCACAGTTCATATGGGGGGGCAGACAGAGGCACAGTTCATATGGGGGGGGCAGACAAAGGCACAGTTCATATAGGGGCAGACAGAGGCACAGTTCATATGGGGGGGCAGACAGAGGCACAATTCATATGGGGGGGGGCAGACAGAGGCACAGTACATATAGTGGGGGTAGACAGAGGCACAGTACATATAGGGGGGCAGACAGAGGTACAATTCATATAGGGGCAGACAGAGGCACAGTTCATATAGGGGGGCAGACAGAGGCACAGTTCATAGAGGGGCAGACAGAGGCAGAGTTCATGTAGGGGGCAGACAGAGGCACAGATCATATGGAGGGCAGACAGGCACAGTTCATATGGGGGGCAGAAAGAGGCACAGATCATATGGGGGGGCAGACAGAGGCACAGTTCATATAGGGGGGCAGACAGAGGCACAGTTCATATGGGCGGCAGACAGAGGCACAGTACATATAGGGGGCAGACAGAGGCACAGTTCATATAGGGGGCAGACAGAGGCACAGTTCGTATAGGGGCAGACAGAGGCACAGTTCATATAGGGGGGCAGACAGAGGCACAGTTCATATAGGGGGGCAGACAGAGGCAGAGTACATATAGGGGGGCAGACAGAGGCACAGTACATATAGGGGGGCAGACAGAGGCACAGTACATATAGGGGGGCAGACAGAGGCACAGTACATATAGGGGGGCAGACAGAGGCACAGTACATATAGGGGGCAGACAGAGGCACAGTTCATATAGGGGGCAGACAGAGGCACAGTTCATATAGGGGGCAGATAGAGGCACAGTTCATATAGGGGGCAGACAGAGGCACAGTTCAAATAGGGGGCAGACAGATGCACAGTTCAAATAGAGGGCAGACAAGCACAGTTCATATGGGAGGCCAGACAGGCACAGTTCAAATAGGGGGCAGACAGATGCACAGTTCAAATAGAGGGCAGACAAGCACAGTTCATATGGGAGGGCAGACAGGCACAGTTTATATGGGGGGCAGACAGAGGCACAGATCATATGGGGGGCAGACAGAGGCCCGGTCATATGGGGGGGCAGACAGGCACAGTTCATATAGGGGGGCAGACAGAGGCACATATCATATGGGGGGGCAGACAGAGGCACAGTTCATATGGGGGGGCAGACAGGCACAGTTCATATAGGGGGGCAGACAGAGGCACAGTTCATATGGGAGGGCAGACAGGCACAGTTCATATGGGGGGCAGAAAGAGGCACAGATCATATGGGGGGGCAGACAGAGGCACGGTTCATATGGGGGGCAGACAGGCACAGTTCATATAGGGGGGCAGACAGTGGCACAGATCATATGGGGGGGCAGACAGAGGCACAGATCAAATGGGGGCAGACAGAGGCACAGATCATATGAGGGGGGCAGACAGAGGCACAGATCATATGGGGGGGCTGACAAAGTGGCACAGTTCACATGGGGGGCAGACATAATCTCGTTTATTGTTTAAGGGATACAGAGGTATAATTCAGTTCAGGGCTCAGTGGCCATAAAATATTTTAGGGTCCAGCATGTGGCAGCATGATACTCATGGGCACAGTGTGTGACAGCATTATACTCAGGGGCACAGTGTGTGGCAGTATTATACTCACGGGCATGGTGTGTGGCAGCATTATACTCACAGGCACAGTATGTGGCAGCATTATACTCACGGGCACAGTGTATAGCAGCATTTTATTTAGGTACACAGTATGTGGCAGTATTATATTCATGGGTACGGTGTGTTGCAGAATTATACCAGGGGCAGAGTGTGTGGCAGTAATATATTCAGGGGCACAGTGTGTGGCAGTTGGAGAATGATTATGACTTATTACTAGAGTAATAACACTGTTCTACAACAGGCACTCCGGCCGCTAGGTGGCACTCCGGCCGCTAGGTGTGAACCAGGTCTTAGTGTTTTGCTCGGACCTTTACCGGATGGCACTCCCCTGCAACCTCCAGAATAGGGCCATTTCACTCCTTGTGTGCATGGAGCAGTGTGTTGGTACGTGCTCCAGGTAATGTCATGGAGAGCACTGGAGTGTTATACTGGGGTATCTCTCGCACTCCCAAAACACATTGCACAGGAAGAGATGGGGTTCTGTTCTTGACATCACAGGAGGTCTCCAGTGATCCTGCAGATACGGGATATGTTTGAAATTCTGTCAGTACCCCTTTCATAGCATAGCACAAAATGGGTCAGATTTTAATATGTAAACAGCAGAAACGTAGATCAGGTAGTCTGAAAATGTGCTGAATTTATCCCAGTGGCTTCTACCAATAATAAACACTATTGACCAACTCTAAACAACCTATCAGCTGGATTTGTCCAAATTCAGATATGTCTCGGGCATTTAGCCTAATGTAATTCAAAACTGACCATGGCCACAACTGATGCAAAAACACACCAGCTGTCATGTGGGCTGTTCACACTAGTAGTTCACACACATTTGTCTTGAAAAGTTCAGGGCCAGATAGGAAAACATTATGTTTTCTCCCATCAAGCATCTGGCATCTGTTTCCCTTTTGAATTTTTTTCTAGCTCGTCTGAAGGAAACGGAGCCAGACACTGTACATATGAAAATGAGCCCTCACTTTATTCTGTTGAATTTCGAGCCATTCCCTTTATAATAAGTCACATTCCTTTATCTCTACATCCCACCTCCTCAGCGAATGAGTGACATAGAACATTATATATATAAATATATGTGTGTGTGTGTGTGTGTGTGTGTGTGTGAAAATAGGCAAGTTGAGTCTTTGCTTTTCAGATCTAGTAAGACATTTGGGCACAAAGTTAATCCTCAAGACAACAAGATATATATGCTGTATACACACACATATACTATATATATTATATATATATATATATATATATATATATATATTGTTTTTCCCCCTGTGAACCATCCTGCCTGATGTACATGGCTTCTGTGGCCCCTATTGTCTTCTCTGCCTGCTAGATATTCCTTGCCACCCCTCTCTCCCCCACAGCAATCATCGCAGCTGTACTCAGCCAGCCCCCACCCTCCAGCTCTCAGCAGCAGAGAGAGATTCAGTGGCTGATTGGCTGAAGCTGCACACACCTTCCATTTGTCAGCACTAAAGAGAGAATGACTCCTTAGTGCAGGGCAGAAAGATGATTTCATCCCCATACTATATGCATGGAAGTGACAACCAAAGAGGGAAACTTCTCTATATAGCTAAGGAATTATATTTAGACATATAAATAGGTTAATGAGAGGGAAAGGATTGGCTATGGATTTAGTTCTCCAGAGTAAAAACTAGATCATCGTATACCACAAAAGGCTCAAGCTGTGAGCCTATTTTCAAGATGTGCCAAAGTCTTTTTGTTTGAAAAACAATACTTTGTTTTATTATTCTTTCGTGACACACAGGAATAATAAAGAAAATATTCCTTCCACTAGAGGCTGGCCAAGTAAGATTACATATTTTTGAATGCAGATCTACCTAGCAACATCAAATAATGATATTGACTTTTATTAAATTGCAATTCTTTTATATTGCCAGGTTCCATTTGAAGGAAGATAAAAATTTACATTAGCTTAGAAGGCTGCAATAAAAAACACATTTACCATAAATATTTTCGGCAGCAATCAGATATGTCACATAAATACTGGAAACATCAACAACGTGATTACAAACTCTCGCTAAATCTATGAGATTTGATGTACAGCCAGCATCGCATTAGAAGATCATTTTATTGTTTTCTATCATTGAACTATGTTGATCATTTCTGAAAATGTAAATGTGCACAAACATGAAATTATAGATGAGAAGCCATTCCATACGTGGCTGCAATAAGTACAAAAAAAGGCACTTTTCTCCCCTATTGATATGAGCGAATCGAATCTGATGAATACGAATTCGTTATGAATTTCAGGAAAAATTTGATTTGCAATGAATATGAATATCGCCATGATTCGATTAATGAATTGCTTCATTAAACTCCATTTAGTGCAGTCCAGGTTCCAGTGCATCTAAAATGGTGGATCCACATGTGAGGACATGGGGCAAGGAACTCTGGGTAGGCGGGAAGGAGGGTAGGTGGGATAACCCTGAATCACATGCAGCATGCAGCCAGCAGCCAGCCATCAGCAGCCAGCCACCCCTGTGATGTCACAGCCCTATATAATCGGCAGCCATCTTGCGGCCAGCCATTCCAGAGTTTTATTTCAGAGAGGGTGTTTCATTGTAGAGACAGATAGAGCAGTGTGTGTGTTGCACAGAAAAACAGCTTGACAGCAGCAATTAAGCACAAGCCCAAATCACTGCAGAAAAGCACTGACAGGGAAGGGGGAGGGAGGGAGAGAGAGAGACTCGGTCATGCACTTCATCCCAAGTGACATCCGACACCCCCAGTCAACACTCGGTGGGTTCCTCAGACTCAACCCTCAGTTGGCATGGCCCTCATGCTGCTGCTGCCACCTCCAGGCTCTGTCATTGTACTGCCATATGGTCTCCTTATGCTGATGCTGTGACCTCCAGGCTCTCTCATGGTGCCGCCATATGGTCTCCTTATGCTGATGCTGCCACCTGCAGGCTCTGTCATTGTGCCGCCATATGGTCTCCTCATGCTGATGCTGCCACCTCCAGGCTCTTTCATTGTCCTGCCATAGATACTGCAAAACATAACTAAGGTGCTTGTCCCCAGTTACAGAAATTCCTCCGCATCAGACCACAAGTAAGTATTGAGGCTATGCATTAGCTAAAACTTTTTTTAGGATAAAGTAAATGGACCCCAAATTTTTTTTAAATCTAACAAGAGGAAAGGTGTGCAAAAAACACCATGTGCCACCTACACCACCAAGTATTCATGTGATGCATGAAAGGGTAAAAGGAACAACGTATAGTCCATTGTAACAGGTGGGGTAAAAAGTTCCCCTGTAAGGCCCTACTCTCGCACTATTAATTCCCTTCTTTGTAAGTGTTACTCGCCCTTTTATGGGCGAGTAACACTTGCCAAAAAGGGAATTATTAGGGCGAGAGTAATGCTTTACAGGGGAAGTTTTTACCCCCACATGTTACAATGGTCCATACGTTGTTCCCTTCCACCTTTTGGAGGCAAGTGTTATTCGTCCTAAAAAGGGCCACCTTTGTCACCGGGTACTGGTATTTACATCCACCACTCCACTCTACCAAAGCGTACCAAAGTGCACAGCAGCACCGATGGTGGAGCTTTAACTACGTTCAGAGACAATACATGTCCTTTACGGCCCACTGGGGGAATGTGGTTTCTGCACAGCCACAACAGCAACTTGAATGGTCACGCCGCTTCCGCCTTCACGCTCTCATCTTGTTGGTCCTGTGACCGTGTGTGACTCTGCCTCCTCATCCTCCGACAAGTCTCAGTGCCCCTGCAGCAAACCATGTGTCACGCTGTTCTTCCCATGGTTTTCCTTGGCGAACGGCGTCACACAGGGGAGAAACTGCTAAAAGTCATTCATCAAGAAATCAAATCATGGCTTACTCCACAAAAACTGGAAATGGGAACCATGGTGACCGACAACAGGAAGAAAATCTTGTCTGCGCTGTGACAAGGAATGGCACACATGTTCAATCTGGTTGTCAAGCGGTTCCTGAAGTATTCCCCCCATCTGCAAAACATCCTGACAATGGGAAGGAAACTTTGCATGCACTTCAGCCACTTATACACCACAAAGCACATTCTCCTTGAGCTGCAGGGCCAGAATGGTTTCCCCCAACATAGTCTGATTTGCAACATTTCCACATGTTGGAATTCCACCCTTCATATGTTGAACCGACTATACGATCAGAGAAAAGCCGATTTCTTGATGATCCAAGTGGATAGGGGTACTCCCCTGTCTAATTTCAATGTGAACTAGTGGAAGCTTATACGTGACACCTGTTGTTTGCTCAGGCACTTTGAAGAAGCCACATTATTAGTCAGTCACCAGGATTATGGAATGAATGACGTCATTACACTGCTCCATTTCCTACAACAATGATGGCTGGTCAGGGCACTGGAGAAGTGGAGCCTACATCTCACGGCCACATGAGCCCTGTGGTGGGATGAACTGGAAGAGGAGGAGGAGGAGAGGGACAGTGGAGCACAGGCAAGGTTTTGCGAAATGGTTGTATTTATATTCATCTGACAGGAGAGGAGGAGCAGGAGCAGGCTGTGGAGCTATAGGGTGATGAGGAAGACGAGACAGATGACCCAGACACACCGTGGCCATGTGGTCTCCTCATGCTGCTGGCACATTAAATAAAACTTATGATAATCTATTTGAAATCTTCAATTTAAATTTAAAAAAATATCTTTAATCTTTTCAATTATGAGGCCCTATGGTCTCCTCAGGCTGTTGCCACCTCCAGGCTGGGTAATTCTGCCACTATATGGTCTCCTCATGCTGCTGCCACCTCCAAGCTGTGTCATTGTTCCACCATGTGGTCTCCTCATGCTGCTGGCACATTAAACTTTTTAGGTTCATCTATTCGAAATCTTCAATATAAATAAAAAAGAAAATATCTTTATTCTTTTCAATTGTGAGGCGCTATGGTCTCGTCAGGCTGTTGCCACCTCCAGGCTGGTTTATTCTGCCATTATAAAGTCTTGTCTTGCTGCCACCAACTACAGGCTGTGTCATTCTGCTACATTATGGTCTCTTCATGCTGCTGCCACCTCCAGGCTGTGTCATTGTGCCACCATATGGTCTCCTCATGCTGTTGGCACATTAAATTAAACTTTTAAAATTTTAATCTATATAAAATCTTCAATTTAAGTTTTTAAAAATATATCTTTAATCTTTTCAAATATATCTTTAATCTTTTCAATTGTGAGGCCCTATGGTCTCATCGGGCTGCTGGCACCTGTAATTGTGACTCCTTATTATATTGGGTTTTGTGGTCATACAGTATTAGTTCATAGTAAACGATTTGGGCACCCGGGACATTAAACTTGTGAATCTAATCAAAATCTTCAATTTAAATATAAAAAAATCTCTTTAATCTTTTGAATTGTGAGGCCCTATGGTCATCGTCATATATTACCTGAGGAAATCCCACAAGAATCCAATTAAACAGGTTGTAGCGATAACAATGAACCATAACTGATTAAATGAAACATTCGCAGTTCCACACAGAGTAAGAAAGAGAGCATTACATTAAAATATCTCTTTAATCTCTTCAATTGTGACAACATATGGACTCCCGGCCCTGGTGCCACATCCAGACGCTCTGCCGCAGTGATTCTAATAGCGATGCCTGTAATCTGCATGTCAGACTGAATAACAGTATTAGTTCACTAACCCAGCACACTCCCTGTGTGTGTTATGATAAGGCAAAGTGTTCTACACCCCTATTGAGGCTCTCTGTAGCGCAGAAATAGCCATTTTTAATAGCAATTTGCTGCAAATAAATTTGTACCGAACCAATTTTTTCGGGTGATAAGGCGACTCGGCCAAATAAATTGAATTTTCCAAAAATTTGCTCATCTCTACATATGACCTAAATGTGGACACTTGATCATCACAGCAATATTTGCTTGCTGGATTGTCTATTTAAATAATATGAGTTGAGATGAGCTAATCGAAGCTGAGGAACCCAAATTTGTTACGGACTTCAGGAAATATGCTATTCGCAACAGATGCGAATATCGCTACAATTCTATGGCGCAAATCGCTTAATTAAACTCCATTTACTGCGGTAAAGGCTCCAGGGCATCTAAAATGGCAGATCCACATGTCAGTACATGGGGCAAGGAACACTTGGAAGGCAGGAAGGCAAGGTGGGAAGGGAAGTAGGCGGGATGATCCTGAATCACATGCAGGATGCAGCCTATCAGCAGCCAGTCACCCCTGTGATGTCACAGCCCTATATATTCGGCAGCCATTTTGCGGCTCGTCATATCATTCATCACGCTGCATATAGACAGGAAGGACATTGCTGTGTGTGTGTTACACAGAAAAGATAATTCCAGCAGTGTTTCACATCCTAGTCACATCAGCATTCTGGTGGACAGAGAGCAGTGTTTTTTTTCACTGAAAAGGATTTTTACTGCAGTCATAAACCTCCCAGTCACTTTCTTCAGCATTGTATTACAGAGAGGGGCAGATAGCTGTGTGTTGCCTCATACATTTCAACAAGCTGCCTCAACTTCATAAACCTTAACAGAGGAGGCAGGAATAATTTTTCAGTGCAATTCTGTGTCTTTGTTCCACAACAAATCATCTGCTGGTTATACTAGTCTGTAGACCGTATAATACCCAGCAGTACATTCCTAATAGTCTTTGACAGAGTGAAATTTTGTATTTAGTACACAGCTTTTTTTGTGCTGCAGCACTGTTGTGTTCTGCTGGTGTTGTTCAAAAAAACTTTTTTTTTAAAGCGTACTGTAGCACATTTTTCTGCCCTCATGAGTGCATAACACATACGTACATCTAAGTGGTGTACTATTTTGTGCCTGTTAATCTGTCAAGGGCCTACATACTGTGAAAGGACAGCCAAAAGTCATCACTGGCTGGTGTTTTACAGTAGCGCATTTTTCTGCCCTCATAAGTGCACACCACATACCTACATCTAAGTAGTGTACTATTTTGTACCTGTTAATCTGTCAAGGGCTTAGATACCACATACCTACATCTAAGTAGTGTTGTATTTTGTACCTGTTAATCTGTCAAGGGCCTAGATCCTGTGAAAGTCCAGGCAAAAGTAATCTCCAGCTGGTGTTTTTAATCAGATACATTTTTAAGTGTACTGTAGCGGATTTTTCTGCCCTTATAAGTGCGTACCACATACCTACATCTAAGTAGAGTACTATTTTGCACCAGTTAATCTGTCAAGGGCCTAGATACTGTGAAAGTCCAGGCAAAAGTACTCACTGCCTGGTATTGTGCTCGGATACTTTTTTAAGTGTACTGTAGTGCATTTTTCTGCCCTCATAAGTGCATACCACTTATGTACATCTAAGTAGTGTACTATTTTGTACCTATTAATCTGTCAAGGGCCTACATACTGTGAAAGGACAGCCAAAAGTAATCACCGGCTGGTGTTTTACTCCAATACGTTTATTAAGCATACTGTAGTACATTTTTATGCCCGCATAAGTGCATACCACATACATATATCTAAGTAGTATACTGTTTTGTACCTGTTAATCTGTCAAGGACCTAGATACTGTGAAAGTCTAGGCAAAAGTACACACCTGCTGCTGTTCTAGACAAATACTGTTTTAAGTGTAGTGAAGCCTATTGTACTCCCCTCATATATGCACTAAGTAGTTCATGCAGAGAAGTGCCAGGACATGCACAGAGGAGGGGCAGAGGCCTAAATTCATGAGGCAGTGGTCACAGCAGAATGGGGGCGAGTGGCAGCACGAGTTGCAGTGAGAGGATTGAGCTCTCGATATCAGCTAGCGGTCGTGTCTCAACAAGCAACTCATCTGTCATCATCGATTGGTTAACATTGGCAAACACGGTCATCCACTTCATCACAAGTGACATCTGTTCCCCCCAGACAACAGTCGGTGGGTTCCTCAGACACAACCCTCAGTTGGCATGGCTCGGGAGCAGTCCCTGTCCTCCCATTGCCTTTGTCCTATGCTGTTCCCTCCCCTAAAGATGTATCTTATGCTGTGGGTTCAGCTCCACTATTCACGAAGGACAATCTAATAGAGTACAGTCAGCAGCTACTGACCAGCCAACAAGTGGAGGAGACATCCGCCGCTTCCTCTGCTAGGCGGGCAAATAGTGATGAGGAGTGGGACGTGGGAGGCAGTGTTGCCAGGGTTCAGGGTCCTGAAGCAGACACTGTTGAGGAACCTGAGGAGGACATCAGTGACGTGCAGACACTTGTTGATGATGATGAAGCCGATCGCAATTGGGAGCTAGGTGCCGAAGGGGCTTCATCATCATCAGGAGAAGAGAGCTGCAGGTTGCCCTTGAGGCAGCAGCTGAGCCAGCAAGGCAGTAACATGGTTGGCAGTAAGCATGGTGGCAGAAGTGGAAATTCTGATGTCAAACATGCCCGGGGAGACCACCTTCCGAGGAGGTAGTGGAACAGGGGTTCCTGTTGACGGCGGCAGTAGCAGTCAAGTAGTGCGGACTGTTGGTGGGAAATTCAGCTACTTGTTGGTGTGGCAGTTTTTAATCAAGCATCCGGAGGAGGTTCACATAGCCACATGCAAGATATGTCGGCAGAAGGTGAAGCGTGGCCAGGGTCCCAATGTTGGCACCACGGCCCTGCCTCAACATATGCTTCTCCACAATAAAGCGGCCTGGGAGAACCATGACTCCGATGTAGTGGACCAGCCTGTTGCATCACCAAGTGGCATGCCGCTCCCTCTTTCAGCCAGCCAAGGCTACACCACCTCAGCCGAAGGGAGCTGTGTGTCATACCCTCCTTCTGATGCTCCAGATGCTCCTCCTACTTTTAGTCAGCCATTCGACCAACAATCCATCGGCGAAACCATGTCCAAGAGACAACAATATGCGCCCACTCATCCAATGGCACAGAAGCTGAATGTGCTCCTGTCCAAGTTGCTGGTGCTGCACTCCCTCCCTTTTCAAGTGTTGGACTCTGCACCTTTTTGGACCTGATGGCTTGTGCCGTGCCGAGGTGGAGAGTGACAAGCTGTCATTTCTTTGCGAAGAAGCAGTACCAGCCCTGCACAATTTTGTGAAAGAGAAGGTAGTCCAGTCCTTCAGCCTGTCGGTGGGTACCAAAGTGCACGGCAGTGCCGATGTCTGGAGCTGTAACTATGGTCAGGGAAAATACATGTCCATTACGGCTCACTGGGTGAATGTGGTTCCTGCACAGCCACAACACTAACTTAGACATGTCACGCTGCTTCATTCTCCACGCTCTCAGACCATTGGTCCTGTGACAGTGTGCGACTCCGCCTCCTCATCCTCCAAAGTGTCCTCATCCTGCACTGCCCAGACAAGTCTCAATGGCCCTTCAGCATACCATGTGTGCAGGGCACGGCGGTTTCACGCTGTTCTTCACATGGTTTGCCTTGGCGTAAAGATTCACACAGGGGAGGAACTGCTAAAAGTCCTTTGTAAAGAAATCGAAGTTTGACTTACTCCACGAAAACTGGAAATGGGAACCATGGTTACTGACAATGGGAAGAACATCTTGCATGTGCTGTGACTGGGAAGGCTGAGCCATGTGCCCTGCATGGCACACGTATTCAATCTGGTTGTGAAGCAGTTCCTGAAGTGTGAACGGTATCCCCAAACATAGTCTGATTTGTGACGTTGCCACACGTTGGATTTCCACCCTCCATATGTTGGACCGACTGTACGAACAGAGAAAAGCTATCACCGATTTCTTGATGATCCAAGCAGATAGAGGTACTCCCCTGTGTAACTTCAATGTGAACCAGTGGCAGCTCATACGTGACACCTGCCGTTTGCTCAGGCCCTTTTAGGAAGCCACATTATTAGGAAGGATTCCAGCCAGGATTACGGGATGAACGAAGTCAGTCCACTGCTTAATTTCTTACAACATGTGTTGGAAACGATGGCTGGTCAGGGCACTGGAGACGTGGCGCCTACATCTCACAACCACATGAGCCCTGTGGGGGCTGAACCTGAGGAGGAAGAAGGGGCGGGGCACAGTGGAGCACAGTTTAGGTTTCACCAAATGTGTGATTTTTCTAGTAATCTGACAGGGGAGGAGGAGCAGGAGAATCCAGAGGAGCTAGAGGGTTATGAGGAAAGCAAGACCGAGGACCCAGACACACCAAGGCAGTATGAAGTGGAGATTGAGGCAGAGAGTCCCTCTTAGTCACTTGCACAAATGGCACGATGCATGCTCACTTGCTTGCATAATGACAGCCGTATTGTCACTATTTGGCAACGGTATGGCTTCTGGATCTCCACCTTATTGGATCCTTGCTACTGCCACAAAATAGGGGCCTTTTTTACACACACTGAGAGGGAGGACAAACTGACCTACTACAGACGCATCCTATATAGGCATTTATAGTCATATAGGTCTGAATCGGGGGGCACCCTGCGCTCACCTTCCACTGCCATGGCTGCTGGGAGGGGTGGGGAGGCAAGAGCAGTACCAGCTCCATCAGCAGAGTCTACAATAGCTGATGGGTAGATTTATTCACCCGGATTGGGAAGCAACTCATTAGTAGCAGGTACACCTGAAGCAGGACCTGAACCAGCAGGTGGTGGCATACCTTGACATGCCCATGTCAACACACCTTGAAGATCTGCTGAACTTCTGGGCAGCCAAACTTGATTTGTGGCCGCAACTAGCAGAGTTTGCCCTGGAAAAGCTGTCCTGCCAGTAGTGTGCCATCAAAGCAGGTGTTTAGTGTGACAGGGGCCATAGTCACCCCAAGAAGAATTTGTCTGTCCACAAAAAATGTGGAGAGACTGACCTTTGTGAAGATGAATCAGGCATGGATGAGGATTTCCAACCACCAATGCCTGATGCATGAGAGTAGATTGACCATGTTGTCACACCAACACTTCCCAAATATGGATAGTGCCAAACAGATTTAAGGCGCTGCTCCCCATTTACAAACATTCCTCCGCATTAGACCTTTTTTCAACCACCTTCGTCACTGGGTACTGGTATTGCCACCCACCGCACCACTCTGTCACCGGGTCACTTTCAGGACTCCTGATGCTGCTGCTGCCACCTCCAGGCTGTCTCATTCAGCCACTATATGGTCTCTTCTCCTGCTTCAGCCAACTCCAGGCTGTGCCATTCAGCCACTGTATGGTCTCCTCATGCTTCAGCAACCTCCAGGCTGCGCCATTCATCCAATATATGGTTTACTGATGCTTCAGCCAGCTCCAGTCTGTGTCGTTCAGTAACTACATGGTTTAGTGATGCTGCTGGGCCTAGGACATTACCTATATATGCTTATGGTAGCACTAGGTACCATACATCTTCAATGGAAATTTCAAAATTAATCTTTTATTCTTAGAGATAGTGAGGCCCTATTGTCTCCTCATTTGCTGCCAACTCCAGGCTGTGCCATTCAGCCACTATATGGTCTCCTCATGCTTCAACCAATATATGGTCTACTAATGCTGCTGGGTCTGGGCCTAAAATTTTTTTATGGTAGCACTAGCTACCCTAAATCTTCCATTTAAATTTCAAAATGTGTCATTTAATCTTAGGCATTGTGAAGCCCTAGTGTCTCCTTATGCTGCTGCCAACTCCAGGCTGTGCCATTCAGACACTATATGGTCTCCTGATGTTTCAGCTAACTCCAGGCTGTGTCATTCAGTCAATATATGGTTTACTGATGTTGTGGGCCTGGGCATGGGCCTAAAAAATGTTTATGGTAGCACTAGCTACCCTTAAACTTTAATAAAATTTTCTAAATGTGTCTTTTAATCTTAGGAATTGTGAAGCGCTAGTGTCTCCTCATGCTGCTGTCAACTCCAGGTTGTTCCTTTCAGACACTATATGATCTCCTGATGCTTCAGCCAACTCCAGGCTGTGTCATTCAGCCAATATTTGTTTACTGATGCTGCTGGGCCTGGGCCTGGGCCTGGGCCTAAAAATGTTATAGGTAGCACTACCTACCCTAAATCTTCCATTTAAATTTCAAAATTCCTCTTTTAATCTTAAGGATTGTGAAGCCCTAGTGTCTACTCATGCTGCTGCCAACTCCAGGCTGTGGCAATCAGACACTATATGGTCTCCTCATGCTTCAGCAAACTCCAGGCTGTGACATTCACCCGATATATGGTTTACTGATGCTGCCAACACCTCCATGCTGTGTCATTCAGCCACTATATAGTCTCCTAATGCGGCCAACACCTCAACGTTGTGTCATTCAGCCACTATATGGTCTCCTCATGCTTCAGCCACATCCAAGTTGTGTCATTCAGCCACTATATAGTCTCCTCATGCTGCCAACACCTCCACGCTGTGTCATTCAGCCACTGTATGGTCTCCTCATGCTTCAGCCACATCCAAGCTGTGTCATTCATCCACTCTATGGTCTCCTCATGCTGCCAACACCTCTATGCTGTGTCATTCAGCCACTGTATGGTCTCATCATGCTGCCAACACCTCCACGCTGTGTCATTCAGCCACTATATGGTCTCCTCATGCTGCCAACACCTCCACGCTGTGTCATTTAGCCACTGTATGGTCTCCTCATGCTGCCAACACCTCCACACTGTGTCATTCAGCCACTATATGGTCTCCTCATGCAGCTAACACCTCCACGCTGTGTCATTCAGCCACTATATGGTCTCCTCATGCTGCCAACACCTCCATGCTGTGTCATTTAGCCACTATATGGTCTCCTCATGCTGCCAAAACCTCCACGCTGTGTCATGCAGCCACTATATGGTCTCCTCATACTGATGCCACCTCCAGGCTCTGTCATTGTGCCGCTCTGCGGCAGTGATTCTAAAAGCGATGCCTGTAATCTGCATGTCATTCTGAATAACAGTTTTATTATACTACTCCAGCACACTCCATATGCGTGTTAGAACAAAGCCAAGTGTTCTACACCCCTATTGAGGCTCTGTGTAGTCCAAAAATTTGGCGAATTGGCCAAGTCGAATTTTTCAAAAGTTCGCTCATCTCTAAATATGAGCTTCCATCTCTCTTGGAGATAGTCAGTTTTTCTGGCAACAGTTCAATTCATCCCAAAGGTGTTAGAATGGATTAAGCGTTAATTTTTAACGTACATTTGTTTTCCCTTAGTCCTAACAGCAGCACAAGTGGGGGTGTTCTGCCCCTGTGAAGCTGGCAGGACGGTGGAATTTTTAATTCCCCCCAAGCAATTTAAATTAATTAGCCCCCCCATAAAAGGCCTCCTCCCCTAGGCCATCTCGCTTAATAACAAGTAACAAAAAAGTTTAGGGCGGGAAATTTGTGTGCTGCTGTTAGGACTAAGGGAAAACAAATTTACGTTAAAAATTAACGCTTCCCTTACGTCCTAACCAGCAGCACAAGTGGGGACTTAGCGAGTAACAACACAAATAGGGAGGGACTACTGCAGAGTGGCACTTAGGATTGACTGCCCAAAGGCCAACTCTTCCGATCGTTTGGCATTAACCCTGTAATGACTCAAAAAAGTATTGTGGGTGCTCCAAGAAGCAGCAGCACAAATCTGTTCCAGAGGAACAGACCTTTTCTCAGCAAAGGAATTAGAGACTGCCCTAGTGGAATGGGCAGTGACAAAGGCAGGAGGAGTTAGCTCCTGGACTATGAAGGTCTCTCGGATTGCCTCCTTAATCCACCTACTTAGGGTAGGTTTAAAGGCTTTCAAGCCCTTGTTCTTTGCAGAAAAAGAAACAAGGAGGTGTTCCGACTTCCTGAATTCTCCAGTTCTTGAGATATAGACTCTGAGAGCTCTAGAGATGTCCAGAGTGTGGTCAACCGCTTCTTCAGGAGAGGATGGATTAGGCAGTAGAACTGGAAGAGAAATAACCTGGTTGGTATTGGAGAAAGTCGGAACCTTAGGAAGGAAGGTAGGTAAAAACCTCAACAGGACTCTGTCCTGTAGAAAAACAGTATAAGGCTCGAAAGCCGAAAGGGCCTGAAGCTCACCCACTCTCTTGGCTGAGGTTATGGCCAATAAAAAAGTGACTTTAAGGGATAAATACCTAAAGTCTACTTTTTCCAGAGGTTCAAAGGGGGGAGAGCATAACCCCCTGAGAACAGTGGTTAAATCCCAACTGGGAATAGGTCTGAGAACTGTAGGTTTAAGTCTTTCAGCCCCTTTGAGGAATCTTCTAACCAGGGATTCTTGTGATAGAGACCTGCCTAGGAAGGCAGAGAGTGCTGCGACCTGAACCTTTAAGGTGGATGGGCTAAGACCCTTGTCAAGGCCATCCTGGAGAAAACGCAGTATTGCAGAAAGAGGAGGATCTGAGGTAACTACCTCTTTCGTTGCACACCATTGAAGGAAAATCTTCTTTATCCTGGAGTAAACCTTGTTTGTAGACTCTGCTCTAGAGTGTGCAATAGTTCTCAAGACCTCCGCAGGAAGCCCACTCCTTAGTAGGGTCCTGTCAATCTCCAGGCTGTCAGATTGAGTCTCCTCAGATCTAGGCAGGAGCCTGTGTTGTGAGACACAAGGTTCTGCACGTGGGGAAGCCTCCAATAACACCCCTGACTCAACCTCATGAGTTGGGTGAACCAAGACCTCTTCGGCCAGAATGGGATGATGGCAATCACTGAGGTCTGGTCTTGCCTGACTTTCATCAATACCCTGGGTATCATGGAAAGTGGAGGGAATATGTAGGCCAGCCTGAACCTCCATGGGATGGACAGAGCGTCTATCGCCACCGGATTGTCCTCCTTGTAAAGGGAACAAAACTTGCTCACTTTGGCATTCAGCCGGGTTGCCATGAGGTCTATTTCTGGTGTACCCCACTTCAGGGTTATCCTCCTGAAGATCTTCTCGTTGAGAGACCATTCTCCCTGGACTGCAAGCCCGCGACTTAGACGATCTTCCACTACGTTGAGATCCCCCTTGATGTGGACTGCAACAAGGTGGGATAGGTTGAGCTCTGCCCACGATAGAATAAGTCCGGTCTCCCTGAGGAGCACTTGGGACTTTGTGCCACCCTGTCTGTTGATATAAGCCACTACAGTGGTGTCGTCTGACCGGACTCTTATTGCTTTCCCTAAGATATGGGGAGCAAAGTGGAGGAGCGCAAGACGAACTGCTCTCAGTTCTCTCATGTTGGATGAGAGTAACCTTTCCTGAGGGGTCCAGGTACCCTGAACCGGATGGTCGTCCAGATGGGCTCCCCACCCTAGAAGGGAGGCGTCCGTGGTCAGAGTGATCCACAGAGGTTGAATCAAGGACTTCCCATCTGTCAGGTTCGTCCACCACCTGAGAGAGGCACGGACTTCGGACGACAGGGTGCATTTTTTGTCCAACCCACTGGGGTTGTGATTCCAGGCAGTCAAGACCTGATCTTGGAGAGGTCGGAGGTGCCACAGGGCCCAGGGGACTGCTTCTGCAGACGCTGACATGTGGCCCAACATCTTCATTAGAGTTCTGATGGGCACTCTGCGAGGTACCGAAAAAAACTCTGCGGCTCTTATGACGCCCTCTCTCCTTTCTGGGGTGAGAGACAGCGTCATCCGAGAGGAGTCTAGGACAAACCCCAGGAACCTTCTTGAGGTAGATGGAATGATCTCGGATTTTTCCCAATTTATGAGCCACCCTAGGTGTTGAAGAAAATCCAGGGTCAATTGAAGATGAGCTTGAAGAATGTCTAGAGACGCGGCTTTTAAAAGCCAGTCGTCTAGATAAGGAACAATCTCTAGGCCTTTTAGTCTTAGAGCAGAGACAACTGGAGCCACCACCTTTGTGAAGGTGTGGGGAGCGGAGGTAATGCCGAACGGTAGAACAGCAAATTGGAAATGCCTTACCATACCTTTTATGGTGACGGCGATTCTTAAGAACTTCCTGTGGGCAGGAAATATAGGGACATGAAGGTATGCATCCTTCAAGTCTATAGTGACCATGAGATCTTGTGGGTTCAGGATACTGACCACCGAGCGAATGGTTTCCATTCTGAACCGCCTTTTCCTTATAAATCGGTTTAGGTAGCGCAGGTCTATTATCATGCGCCAGTCGCCATTTGGTTTGGGAACCAAAAATATCGGGGAGTAGACGCCAGATCCTCTTTGATCTGGGGGAACTTCTTCCAAAGCTTGCTTTTCCAAGTATTGGAGAACTGAGGTTTCTATGACAGCCTGTTTTGGCTGAGGAAGTAACTTTGTTAAGACAAACTTCCTTGGGGGAGGGGAGGTAAATTCTATCCTGTACCCCGACTGAATAACCTTCAGAACCCAGGGATCCTGGATTTCTTGCATCCAGGTTGTAAGAAATAAACTTAAACGTCCTCCTACTGGAGGAGGATGGGCAGATAGATTCTCTGCAACAAACACTTGAGGGGAAGGGAGAGGGAAAACGTTGGTGGATGTCAGTGGAGAGTCATAGCTCGGCCTTCCGGTCTTTACCGCGGCCGCGACCTCCACCACGTTTTTGAAAGGACTGACGTCTCTGGGATCTAGGAGGGCCCTGGGACTTCCCCCTCTTGCTCTACCTTTACCCCGAAAGGCCTGAACAGGAAGGCACCTGCCTTTTTTGTCAGCATAACCTTCCATTATGCGATCCAGCTCAGAACCAAATAGCCAAATAGGCTCGAAAGGCATCCCACACAAGTTAAACTTGGAGGTGTTGTCCGCTACCCAAGGGCGTAACCACAAGGGACGTCTGCTAGCAGAAGCAAGTGCCATGGACTTGGCAGCTAGCTTAAGGTGTTGCTGGGAGGCCTCGCAGAGGAAGTCTATACCAAGGAGGAGTGTCTTGAAGCTGTCCAAGATGTCTTCCCTGGGGACATTGTTGTCAATCTCAGTCTGTATGCGCTCCACACGCTCCTTCACGAAGTCAGACACTTCTCCCGAGGCAATAGCCACAGAGGCAGACGCTGATGCTGCCGAATATGTGCGTCTGAGAAGGGAATCCACCTTCCTATCAAGCGGGTCCTGGAGGTTGCTTCCATCATCCGCGGGAACCAAGACTCTCTTGGACAGTTTTTTTACTGCCATATCAACCTTAGGAGGTGGCATCCAGGAATCAGATTCCGCGTCCGAGAGAGGGTACATCAATTTGAAGGTACGAGTGACAAGCGCAGGTTTATCTGGGTGCTTCCACTCAGCTTTCATCATCTTTTTGCGTGCATCATTCACCTTGAAAAACCAAGGTTCTCTAGAGGTGGATGCAGAGGCTTCCCCTTGGTCAACATCCTGGTCCCTTGACCGGATGGACCTAAGTAATCTCTGCGTCTTTTCCGCAGGGAAAAGAGGCGGAAACATCTTCACCTCAACAGGCTGTTCAGACTGTACAGATGACCTCTGGTCCAATACATCGACCGACATAACGGATTCTTCCGCCACAGAAGGAGGAGTGGATTCAGTTCTAGCTCTTTTGGGAACAAGAGCACTCTTAATTTCAGATATGGAATTTCCCATAAACTCCTTCATCCAGATGAACATGTCCTGGACAGTAGGTTCAGCTGGATTAGAGGGTGGACGGCAACCGGGACACCTGTTATATTCGTAAGCGTTCGGAAGCGGAGTGCCGCAATTGGCGCAAGTTAGATGGCGTTTTTTGGCGCTAGCCTTACGACCACCAGAGTGTGGGTCACTAGAGGAAGGAGTAGACATGACTCTGGAAAGAAAGAAAATAAGTTAGGGATAATAAATAAAATTATTATCGCCCTAACGCCAAATAGAGAGGGAGAGATACCTATAATGCAGATAGGAGCTCTAACCACTAATGCTAGGCTTGTAAATAGGACTAGCTATGATGGCAGCAGAGACTGAATGAAGGTCTCAGCTGTCTTTATATGGGAAGGGGCCGGAAGCCCCGCCCCCTTCAGAGAAAGACCAGCCTGCAATAGGCTGAAACACCCAGAAGGGAATTTTAATAAAAATTATCCACTGAGCCGTTCCCTAACTAGGAAAGGGCTCACGCCTGAATTTTCACCTAAATATAAAACTTAAAAGGCAGCGCAAAGCGCTGAAGAAAGTGAGGCCGGAAGTCGTCAGATGACGTACTTCTGGTCCGCGGCTCGCACAGTGTAATGGAGGCGAGCGTGCGCCGGGACACGTGGGACGCCAGGCGGGTAAGAACGCGCGGCGGCATCCCCAATGCTATGAGGGATCACCGGATCCCTATAGCAATCATAAAATAGTCAAAACAAATAGTTTTAAGATAAACCAGGCCGGAGGCCCAGATAATATAAAAAGAAAAAAACAGGGGGCAGTTGAAAAAGTACTGCCCCCCAAAAATATCTCCCCAATACAGGGGAGACATCCAGGCAGGCTCCAAAGGAGCCTGCACCATCCTGCTGTCCTTACACAGGACAGAAAAAAAGCGAGATGGCCTAGGGGAGGAGGCCTTTTATGGGGGGGCTAATTAATTTAAATTGCTTGGGCGGAATTAAAAATTCCACCGTCCTGCCAGCTTCACAGGGGCAGAACACCCCCACTTGTGCTGCTGGTTAGGACGTAAGGGAATGAGGCTATCCAGAAATAGTAATACTGAGCTAATTTCTACTGAAAACAGCACCACCCCTATCTGAAATAGCACACACTGAAATACCACACACAACCTGGCATTATTTTGGGGAAAAGTCATCTCCTGGATAACCCATTTAAGGTCAAGACTCTATCTAGTCCTCTTGATTCCCTAAGCATCAAACTTTTCGCCCACGGGTGGAATTTACGAAGACCCCGGCTTGTGCAGACATTTGTAACTTTTTGAGAGGTTCTCTCAATGCTCTTGCCATTTTGAAAAAAAAAAATAGGTGGGACTCAGAATTAAAGTGGGCACGTTCTCCTGTCCAGCATCTGGCATTTGTTTCCTTGCCAGAAGGAAACATTGCAGACACTGTACATATGTGAATGAGCTTTCACTTTATTCTGTACATTTTTTAGCTATTCTCTTTATAATAAATCATATTCCTTTATCTCTACATCCCACCTCCTCATCGAACGAGAGGCATAGAACATATATAGAGCTCAAAAGCCATAACACTAACTGGATATGTCCCCCATTTGAGAGGTTCTCACAATGCCCTTCCAATTTTGAAAAAACAGGTGCGGCTTAAAATAAAAGGGGGGGGGGGGGTCCTTCACAGCCTTGCAGATTTACTTTAGTTCATGTCAGTAAGTTAGTAGCTTAGAGCTAGTGTAGGTTTCTAAGTGCAGGCCTTTGGGCAGTAGCTGTACTTTCTATATTCCTATGTCTGTACAGACCTCATTTTATGTAACCGTGGCTAAAGAAACTTATCTGTCTCTGGGTGTCAGCCAAATGGTAGAACATTTTCAATGAAGACTTTAGAAAATAGCTTTTTATTTTGCATTCAAACTTTTGCGCCTAAATGTAAGCAGGCACAGTTCTTAAAAACGATACAGCTGCAAATCACAGCTGGAAATGTGTTCTATTATAACACTTTTTACAAAGAACTTTCAGCTACTCCATGTTAAAATTTTGATGCAAAAGTTTGTGCCTAAAATAGACAAGAAAACTAACGATAAATTCCAGCCGGTCCTTACGCTCTAAGCAAATAAAAAAATAAAAAAAAATATATATATATATATATATATATATATATATATATATAATAATACATACCATATATACTCGAGTATAAGCCGACCCGAATATAAGCCGAGGCCCCTAATTTTACCCCAAAATCCCAGGAAAAGTTATTGATTCGACTATAAGCCTAGGGTGGGAAATACATCATCCCCCGATGTAATCATCCAGACCCCCGTCATCATCCCCCCTCCTTCATCATCAACGCCTGTCAATCCCTTCATCAGTGGTCTTCAACCTGCGGACCTCCAGATGTTGTAAAACTACTACTCCCAGCATGCCTGGACAGCCATCGGCTGTCCGGGTATGCTGGGTGTTGTAGTATTGAAACCTCTGGAGGTCCACAGGTTGAAGACCACTGCGGCCTTCGTCATCATCCAGCCCCCCCCCCCTTTTGTTTTGTATTCACCTTCCCTCGGCAGGAAGTTAGGGTGAGCTGGTCCGGGCCATCTATGCTGCAGGGACCATCCGGTGGGGATGGTTAGTTGTTGCGGGCTGTCCATTTTCACCGGGTGGGCCTCTTCTCCATGCTTCGGGCCCGGACTAGTGAATTTGCCTTGATGACGATGCACAGGGACGTTGCGCATGAACGTCCCTGTGCGTCGTCGTCAAGGCAACGTCACTACTCCGGGGCCGGGCCCGAAGCGCGGAGAAGAGGCCCCCCCCAGTGAAAATGGACAGCCTGCAACGACTAACCCTCCCCACCGGATGGTCCCTGCAGCATAGATGGCCCGGACCAGCTCACCCTAACTTCCTGCCGAGGGAAGGTGAGTACAAAACAAAAGGGGGGGGGCTGGATGATGGCGAAGGCCGCAATGGTCTTCAACCTGCAGACCTCCAGAGGTTTCAAAAACTACGACACCCAGCATGTCCGGACAGCCGACGGCTGTCCGGGCTTGCTGGGAGTTGTAGTTTCGCAACATCTGGAGGTCCGCAGGTTGAAGACCACTGATGAGGGGATTGACAGACAGAGAGTTCACTCGAGTATATACGGTAGATTGAATCCCTCATAGTATGTGGAGATCCAAATAATCCACAGCTGTGTCCCCCTTCTAGACATTCACAACATAGCAGTACCACCTTCCCCCAAATTTTCACCCAGAAATGTAGACATCACACTAGGGAAATGTATCAAAACCTGTGCAGAGGAAGAGGGGTGCAGTTGCACATGGCAGCCAACCACATTGCTTCTGGGAAGTCTCTTTAGGATTCTAAGCATCAGCTCCTACCCCGGAGAAACGCGTACACAGTTCTAGAGGTGTGTGGTGGAAGTTCTACCATTCCCTTATGCCACCATCCTCTTTTCAATCCAATTTTCATAAATGTGTTGAGTTGTGTTGTGTTGGGGTGTTGGGTATACTCTAGTGCAGTGTTTCCCAAGTGTGGTCCTTATGTTCCCCCAACAGGTCATATTTTCAGGATTTCCTTAGTCTTTCACATATGATATAATGATGGTCAGTGCATCAGGAATCACCACAATGATATCACCTGTAAAAGAGTAAGGAAATCCTGAATACATGACCTGTTGGGGGGACTTGAGGACCGCGCTTGGGAAACGCTGCTATAGTATACAACCCCACATCAGCTGCATACTAAACTGTGTTTTTTTCTTTAAGAAATTGTTTGTTTTCCACATTTCCAATGTCTTATGGCTTATGTTCATTGCCGTTTTAGAGTTATTACCTTTTAAATATAATGTATGCGAATTATCCTGGAAAATGTAATACTTTTGATATTCAGTAAAAGCTAAACACATCTACTTAGCACTAAATACCCAGATTTATCTAAAACCTTCCTACAGAACGTGCAAATTGTTACTTGTTCTCAGCTTAGCTTACAAAACCATTTTCTCTGCAAACTGCATCTTTCCTAGTTTGTCTATGACCTTTAAGAATGGCTGATTGTAAAGATGTTTCTACCACAGTTTTTTACTTTGCCTGTAAATATCTCATAGAATGGTAAAAAAATATTTGATAATAAAAGTAGGTTACAGCTTTTAGATTTTTAACACATCGATTGCATTGTAGGCGGTACATACAGGACAGCAAAAGAAAACCATTCACAGGGGATTCTACCTGGCATGTCCAGGTCCCATATCCTGCTGGACAGTCCTGGTTTTGTCCTACATTCAAAGGCAAGACTTAAATATAAAGACTAAGCTAAGTGCCAGCTGGGACACTTTCACAGGGCAGCGTATGCTAATATCGGCATTATTTTGCTTGGTGTTGGAACAGTATGGCACTATGTGGGCACTGTATCAGATGATGAATTTTACTTTGACGATTTTTGATTTGGATGCTGAATGCATTACTAAGTCATCAGAATTCCATAGTGTATATGCCACGAGTCAGAATAAATAGGACACTAAATGTTCATTGCCAGTTAAACCATTTGACCGTAATCCATTTGGATGATGAAGCTACCGGTTGTGAATTTACCTGGCTTAATTCCAGCTCTGCTCCAAATCTTCAACAAATGCAAAGAAAACAACACAGCCAAAGGTGCGCCCCTGGGTGGGGACCGTCTGGGAAGATGAATCCAGGTAAAAGAAAAGATGGGTCCTTACCCTTGGGTGTTGCGCTAAGAGCACAACACCTACAGTAGCGTCTGGGATAGAGGAAAGCCGGACAGCTGCCACGAGGAACTTCCCGGAGTGACGTCAGTCTCACCGGTAGCAGAACAACAAGAGAAGGAATAAATAACGTGTTCCTCAATGAAGGCGCTGGTCCGTAGGCACATTTAAATGTTTAATGACATATAATGCAACGCGTTTCGACCCCGGACAGGGGTCTTCATCAGGCAGATGCCTGATGAAGGCCCCTGTCCGGGGTCGAAACACGTTGCTTTATATGTCATTAAACATTTAAATGTACCTACGGACCAGCGCCTTCATTGAGGAACACGTTTTTTATTCCTTCTCTTGTCCAAATCTTCAACAGGCGCTGCCATCAGTCTGGTCAGCATTGTCATTTAGGAGGTGAGTGCATAGTGTCAATCAGCTGAGATGCTGGTGCTCACGCCTCCCAGTGGTGGGAGATATAAACAGGCCTTTCCCTAGCTAAAAAGCCCAAGATTGTGGTTCCTACCCTTAAAGGGGTGCTCAACTGAAAAACATTTATTTTTTAATTAACTGTTGCCAAAAAGTTAAACAGATTTGTGAATTACTTCTCTTTAAACATCTTAACCCTTCCAGTACTTCAGTGCTGTATTTTCCAGTGGAAGTTCTTTTCTTTTTGTAGTTCCTTTCTATCTGACCACAATGCTCTCTGCTGACACCTCTGTCCATTATAAGAACTGTCCAGAGTAGGAGCTAATCCCCATAGCAAACCTATCCTGCACCAGACAGAGGTGTCAGTAGAGAGCACTGTGGTCAGACAGAAAGGAAATTCAAAAAGAAAAGAACGTCCTGTGTAGTATACAGCAGCTGATAAGTACTGGAAGGATTAAGATTTTTTAAATAGAAGTGATTTACAAATCTGTTTAACTTTTTGGCACCAGTTGATTTAAAATTAAATGTTTTCCAGGGGAGTAACCCTTTAACATTAGTGTTCCCTGAATACCTTAATTGAACTGACCTTTGTCCATAACCTGACTACTGCTACGTCAGCTGATTTTGTACTGTGCTTACTTAAAAGTGTTTACTCTCTGGCTTGTCTCTGGTTATCCTTCTGCATTCTGATTTGTTCCCTATCCTGCCCCTGTGTAACTGGCCTGGCCTGTCTGACCTTCCCTGATGCCCAGAAAACTTAGCGAATGTCACTCAGTTGGGTGCTGCAATTTAGAACAGATCATACAAATAAGTAGAGACAGTGGTTGGGGCAAGTTCAGGTCTGCACTGCTCCCTACCTGTCGTAACACTACCACTGTCCACCTCTGACTTAATGTGCAGCCACTGTTACATAGTAAGAAATGTGACATTGAACGAAGCGGCACACTGATCTACAGCACTGCATTCCTTACAGCGATTATAACCTCCATAAACAGGTCCAATAATATTTGCTCTGCTGTCATAAAACTGAATACAAGCGAGCATTTCTTCCATAGTAAGGATAATAATATAATACTTAATTATATACATAGATCCTGTTTAACAGTCCGGATTAAGAAGTCAGTATTGTACCACCTTCATGAATCTGAAATGGAATTACCTTTTCCTTAATTTTACAGAAGTATCTTTCATTATAATGTCCTTTAAGCATATAAGTAAGCCATTTAGTCCTATGACTCTAAAAATAAAGAAAAGAAAATGCAAATAGATCCATGTAGTTAGAGGTATTTTAATATGACGGATTAGAAAAGAATTGGAAAATCCAGATGGTAATGCAGCTTTAATCACTAAATGAGATATTAGATTTCTGCCTCATACTAGACCCTTTGGTAGCACACATGGATAAATTCATTCGAAGGGAAACCGTAAAGCAATTACCCATATGTTCCAAGCTTTCAATTCTGTATGACACCAATTAAAATCACTGATAGTATAAAAGGCAATCAAGGGAGTTGTGCGTTATGGAAAACTGTGAAGTACATATAGCAAACACATCAACAAATGCAGACAATCTCTACTGTATATTCAACAGAACTTCTGCTGGGGCTACATAATCTCTTTATATAGAAAAACCTGCTGTTAGCACTAAGCTCCCTGTTGTTCAGCTGGGTTCACAGTCCATTTTATGCTCTATTTGAATGCCTTTTCAGCAAAGAAAAGCTTTATATTTAATCCAATCTGTGTGTTTGTTAGAAATATACTTAAAATAATTTCACCACTTTTACATAAATGAAGCAACTCTTTGAAAGCACAATTAAGTTAAAAGGGAATCTGTCATCACTTTCACTCTGTCCAAAACACAAGTCATAAAGGCGTTCCCACCCACCAACCCTGATTGATAGACCATTTCCTATACCCAAACAGGGAGAGATTGATCAGTCAAGGCTGGTGGGGCAAAGAGAAACCTATAAGGACTGGCCCAATGACTCTTGATTTAGCCAGCATGAATGTGATGGCAGGTTTCCTTTAATATCTTCTATAAAAGGAAATAAAAGACAAAAGACATGGGCCCCTAGTGAAGTATGATAATACACCGGCAAGGTAGTACAGGATATACACACCTACACCCTGCACAGTTGCGCTAAGAGCACAACATTTGTGAGCATTTAATTAATCCGTATTAGGTCCTGCAGCTCTGTTCCTCTTAATTCCAGGTAGCTTCTGGTCCGGTATAAGTAACTGGAGGAGTAGACAAAAATGGAACTGATATAGTACTGGACCCGGTACAAAAGTAATCACTTGTAGCATCAGGAAGATTATAACTTAAAGAGTACCTGTCACAAAATAAACTTTTCTAAGCTAACCCAGGCAATTTTTACTAACTACTCCTAACACTCCTCCCACCCTTAGAAAAAATGTCAGAGCTTTTAAAAGCTGTGTATCTTACCTTTCTTCTTGCTCACATACATTTTTCCTCCCCTGTATGTAACATCATTACAGTGGTCCCTCAACATACGATGGTAATCCGTTCCAAATGAACCATCGTTTGTTGAAACCATTGCATGTTGAGGGATCCGTGCAATGTTAAATATAGGATGTTATACTCACCTGTCCCCGCCATCACCACTGCCCTGGATGTCGCCGTCCATTGCTGCCACCGCATCCCCGGGGTGTCCCCGCTGCTCCGGAATGTCTCTGTTGCCTGGGATGGTCATTCCTCATTGCCGCCATTACGTCACTACGCACGCCGCTCCAATTGGATGAAGGGATGGCATGCGCAGCGATGTGATGACGATGATGGAGAGCGACGGCAATGCAGAGGATCCAGAAGATGATGTCCTGGAGCACCGCGGACAGGCAAGTAACCATCACCGGAGCTTACGGGGCATCGTAAACGGCTATCCGGCGGCAGGTGAAGCAGTCTGCGCTGCCGGATAGCCGTTTATGCGATGGCCCCGACAAAAGCATCGTATGTTGATGCTGCCTTCAACATGCGATGGCCTCTGAGAGGCCATCGCATGTTGAAATTATCGTATGTCGGGGCCATCGTAGGTCACTGTATTTTATTAGTAAAATTTATATTCTGTCTGTCTCTAAAAGCAATAAACATTATTTTAACTGGCGAACACAGTACCAAACCCTATTCTAATGTGCTAGGAATAAGATGAGAAGCTAGGCTGTGGACTTGGAATGAGATTGCAAGCCATTCTGAGGTCTAGGAATATAGTTACATAGTTTATAAGGTGGGAAAAAAAGAGTCCATTCAGTGCAGTCTATAACTCTACTGTGTTGATCTAGGGGAAGGAACAAAAAATCCTTATGGTGTTTAATGTCAATTACTCCATATTAGAAACAAATTTCTTTCTAACTCCAAATATGATCTGTCAGAATAAATCCCTGGATCAAAGTTTTATCCCTGTAAATATAATGGCCCAGATTTATCAAACTATGTGAGAGAAAAAATAGAGAGATTTTCCCACAGCAGCCAATCACAGCTCAGGTTTAACTTTATCTCAGCTTGTTAGCTGAGCTGTGATTGGCTGCTGTGGGAAAAGATCTCTATATTTTCTCTCACACAGTTTGATAAATCTGGGCCAATATCTATAACTGTAACAGTATATTTTTCAATAAAAACATCCAGGCCCCTCTTAAACTTTTTTAAAGAGCGAGTCGGACATCACAACTAGAGATTAGCGAGTTGAAGCTGACGAATCCGAATTTGATACGAATTTCATGAAAAATTTGATTTGCAATGAATGCGAATATCGCCGCGTTTCTATTGTGT
Source organism: Hyla sarda (assembly GCF_029499605.1). Classification (NCBI taxonomy): domain Eukaryota; kingdom Metazoa; phylum Chordata; class Amphibia; order Anura; family Hylidae; genus Hyla; species Hyla sarda. The sequence goes on along the minus strand of NC_079194.1, from coordinate 275,760,020 downwards.
GAATCGATTCATTAAACTCCATTTAGTGTGGTCCAGGCTCCAGGGCCTCTAAAATGGCAGATCCACATGTGAGGACATGGGGCAAGGAACTCTGTGAAGGCGGGAAGGCAAGGCGGGAAAACGGGTAGGCGGGATGACCCTGATTCACATGCAGGATGCAGCCACCAGGAGCCAGTCACCCATGGGATGTCACAGACTTATATATTGGGCAGCCATATTATGGCTAGTCATTTCATTCATTACTCTGCAGAGAGATAGGACGAACATCACTGTGTGTGTTTTAGACAGAAAAGCTTTTTCCAGCAGCATTCTGGAGAGAAGGGCTTTTTTCACTGAAAAAGATTTTTACTGCAGCAATTAACCTCCCAGTCACTTTCTACAGCATTGTATTACAGAGAGGGGCAGAGAGTTGCCTCATACATTTCAACAGCTGCCTCAACTTCATAATCCTTAGCAGAGGGGGCATAAATAATTTTTAGCGCAATTCTGTGTCTTTGTTCCACAACAAATCATCTGCTGGTTATATTAAGTGTGCAGACGGTATAATACCCAGCAGTCCATTCCTAATAGTCTTTGAAAGAGTACCATTTTGGGTTTAGTACACAGCTTTTGTGTGCTGCAGCACTGTTGTGTACTGCTGGTGTTGTGCAAAAATAAGTTTTTTTTAAGCGTACTGTAGCACATTTTTCTACCCTCATAAGTGCATACCACATACCTACATCTAAGTAGTGTACTATTTTATACCTGTTAAACTCTCAAGGGCCTAGATACTGTGAAAGTCCAAGCAAAAGTAATCACCGTCTGGTGTTTTACTCCAATATGTCTTTTTAAGCGTACTGTAGCGCATTTTTCTGCCCTCTTTGTTCCACAACAAATGGTCTGCTGGTTATACTAGTCTGTAGATGGTATAATACGTACCCAGCAGTCCATTCCTAATAGTCTGTGAGAGAGTGCAATCTTGGGTTTAGTACACAGCGACTGTGTGGTGCAGCGCTGTTGTGTACTGCTGATGCTGTGAAAAAATACATATTTCTAAGCGTACTGTAGCGCGTTTTTCTGCCCTCATAAGTGCATAACACATCATACCTACATCTAAGTAGTGTACTATTTTGTACCTGTTAGTCTGTCAAGGGCATAGATACTGTAAAAGTCCAGGCAAAAGTAATCACCGGCTGGTGTTTTACTCCAATACGTTTTTATTCGTACTTTAGCGCATTTTTCAGCCCTCATAAGTGCTTACCACACACGTACATCTAAGTAGTGTACTATTTTGTACGTGTTATTTGGTCAAGGGCCTAGATACTGTCAAAGTCCCGGCAAAAGTACTCACCGGCTGGCGTTGTACTTTTTTTAAGTATACTGTCGCGCATTTTTCTGCCAGGCAGATGTCACAGCAGACTAGGGGAGAGTGGCAGCAGGAGTCACAGCGAGAGGCTTGAGCTCCTGGTATCAGCTAGCAGTCGTGTCTTGACCAGCAACCCATCTGCCGTCATCGATAGGTTAACACTGTCATCTACCTAATCACAAATGACATCTGATACCCACAGTCAACAGTCGGTGGATTCCTCAGACACAACCCTCAGTTGGCATTGCACGGGAGCAGTCCCTGTCCTCCCGTTGCCTCTGTCCTATGATGTTCCCTCCCATAAAGAAGTATCTTATGCTGTGGGTTCAGCTCCACTATTTACTGAGGATGATCTCATTGAGGACAGTCAGCAGTTACTGGCCAGCCAAGAAGGGGAGGAGACATGCGCCGCTTGGTCCACTAGGTGGGCAAGTAGTGACATGGGGGGCGGTTTTGCCAGCATTCAGGGTCCTAAAGCAGACACTGTTGAAGAACCTGAGGAGGACATCAGTGATGAGCAGACACCTATGGATGATTATGAAGCCAATTGCAATGGGGAGCCGGGTGCAGAAGGGGCTTCATCATCATCAGGAATCAGGAAAAGAGGGTAGCAAGTTGCCTGTGAGGCAGCAGCTGAGCCAGCAAGGTGGTAGCAAGGTTTGCAGTCAGCACGGTGGCAAAAGTTGAAATTCTGGAGCCAAACCTGTCTGTGGGAGACCACCTACTTCGCGGCAGCCTACCTTCCCGGGAGGTAGTGGAACAGGGGTTTCTGGAGACGGCGGCAGTAGCAGTCAATTAGTAGGGACTGTTGGTGGGAAAATAAGCTACTCGTGGTGTGGCAGTTTTTCTTCAAGCATCCGGAGGAAGTTAACATAGCCATATGCAAGATATCTTGGCAAAAGGTGAAGCATGGCAAGGATCCCAATGTTGGCACCACGGCCCTGCATCGACATATGCTGTGCCACTATGAAGTAGAGTGGGAGAACCGTGGCTCTGATGTGGTGGTCCAGCCTGCTGTATCACCCAGTGGCACGCCGCTCCCTCTTTCAGCCAGCCAAGGCTCCACCAACTCGGCTGAAGGGAGCTGTGTGTCATACCCTCCTGCTGTCATTCCAGATGCTCCTGTTCCTCCTACTTTTAGTCTGTCATTCCGCCAACAATCCATCCGCAAAGGCATGTCCAAGAGACAACAGTATGCGCTCACTCATCCAACGGCACAGAAGCTGAATATGCTCCTGTCTAAGTTGCTGGTGCTGCAGTCCCTCCCTTTTCAAGTGGTGGACTCTGCACCTGATGGCTTGTGCCGAACCGAGGTGGAGAGTGCAAAGCCGTAATTTGTTTGCGAAAAAGGCAGTACCAGCCCTGCAAAATTTTGTGGAAGAGAAGGTGGGCCAGTCCTTGAGCCTGTCTGTGTATACCAAAGTGCACGGCAGCGCTGACGTCTGGAGCTGTAACTGTTACGCCGAGCGCTCCGGGTCCCTGCTCCTCCCCGGAGCGCTCGCTACACTCTCGCTACTGCAGCGCTCCGGTCAGATCCACTGACCCGGTGCGCTGCGATACCGCCTCCAGCCGGGATGCGATTCGCGATGCGGGTGGCGCCCGCTCGCGATGCGCACCCCGGCTCCCGTACCTGACTCGCTCTCCGTCGGTCCTGTCCCGGCGCGCGCGGCCCCGCTCCCTAGGGCGCGCGCGCGCCGGGTCTCTGCGATTTAAAGGGCCACTGCGCCGCTGATTGGCGCAAGTGGTTCTAATTAGTGTGTTCACCTGTGCACTCCCTATGTATACCTCACTTCCCCTGCACTCCCTCGCCGGATCTTGTTGCCATTGTGCCAGTGAAAGCGTTTCCTTGTGTGTTCCTAGCCTGTATTCCAGACCTCCTGCCGTTGCCCCTGACTACGATCCTTGCTGCCTGCCCCGACCTTCTGCTACGTCCGACCTTGCTTCTGTCTACTCCCTTGTACCGCGCCTATCTTCAGCAGTCAGAGAGGTTGAGCCGTTACTAGTGGATACGACCTGGTCACTACCGCCGCAGCAAGACCATCCCGCTTTGCGGCTGGCTCTGGTGAAAACCAGTAGTGACTTAGAACCGGTCCACTAGCACGGTCCACGCCAATCCCTCTCTGGCACAGAGGATCCACCTCCTGCCAGCCGGCATCGTGACAGTAGATCCGACCATGGATCCCGCTGAAGTCCCTCTGCCAGTTGTCGCCGACCTCACCACGGTGGTCGCCCAGCAGTCACAACAGATAGCGCAACAAGGCCACCAGCTGTCTCAACTGACCGTGATGCTACAGCAGCTACTACCACAGCTTCAGCAATCATCTCCTCCGCCAGCTCCTGCACCTCCTCCGCAGCGAGTGGCCGCTTCAGGCCTACGACTATCCTTGCCGGATAAATTTGATGGGGACTCTAAATTTTGCCGTGGCTTTCTTTCTCAATGTTCCCTGCACTTGGAGATGATGTCGGACCAGTTTCCTACTGAAAGGTCTAAGGTGGCTTTCGTAGTCAGCCTTCTGTCTGGAAAAGCTCTGTCATGGGCCACACCGCTCTGGGACCGCAATGACCCCGTCACTGCCTCTGTACACTCCTTCTTCTCGGAAATTCGAAGTGTCTTTGAGGAACCTGCCCGAGCCTCTTCTGCTGAGACTGCCCTGTTGAACCTGGTCCAGGGTAATTCTTCCGTTGGCGAGTACGCCGTACAATTCCGTACTCTTGCTTCTGAACTATCCTGGAATAATGAGGCCCTCTGCGCGACCTTTAAAAAAGGCCTATCCAGCAACATTAAAGATGTTCTGGCCGCACGAGAAATCCCTGCTAACCTACATGAACTCATTCATCTAGCCACTCGCATTGACATGCGTTTTTCCGAAAGGCGTCAGGAGCTCCGCCAGGAGATGGACTTTGTTCGCACGAGGCGTTTTTTCTCCCCGGCTCCTCTCTCCTCTGGTCCCCTGCAATCCGTTCCTGTGCCTCCCGCCGTGGAGGCTATGCAGGTCGACCGGTCTCGCCTGACACCTCAAGAGAGGACACAACGCCGCATGGAGAATCTCTGCCTGTACTGTGCCGGTACCGAACACTTCCTGAAGGATTGTCCTATCCGTCCTCCCCGCCTGGAAAGACGTACGCTGACTCCGCACAAAGGTGAGACAGTCCTTGATGTCAACTCTGCTTCTCCACGTCTTACTGTGCCTGTGCGGATATCTGCCTCTACCTTCTCCTTCTCTACTATGGCCTTCTTGGATTCCGGATCTGCAGGAAATTTTATTTTGGCCTCTCTCATCAACAGGTTCAACATCCCGGTGACCAGTCTCGCCAGACCCCTCTACATCAATTGTGTTAACAATGAAAGATTGGACTGTACCATACGTTTCCGCACGGAGCCCCTCCTAATGTGCATCGGACCTCATCACGAGAAAATTGAGTTTTTGGTCCTCCCCAATTGCACTTCCGAAATTCTCCTCGGACTACCCTGGCTTCAACACCATTCCCCAACCCTGGATTGGTCCACTGGGGAGATCAAGAGTTGGGGTGCCTCTTGTTTCAAGGACTGCCTTCCCAGTTCTCCTTGCCGTGACCCTGTGGTTCCCCCTGTAACCGGTCTCCCTAAGCCTATATGGACTTTGCGGATGTTTTTTGCAAAAAACAAGCTGAGACTCTACCTCCTCACAGGCCTTATGACTGTCCTATTGACCTCCTCCCGGGCACTACTCCACCCCGAGGCAGAATTTATCCTCTCTCTGCCCCAGAGACTCTTGCTATGTCTGAGTACATCCAGGAAAATTTAAAAAAGGGCTTTATCCGCAAATCCTCCTCTCCTGCCGGAGCCGGATTTTTCTTTGTGTCCAAAAAAGATGGCTCCCTACGTCCTTGCATTGACTACCGCGGTCTTAATAAAATCACGGTAAAGAACCGCTACCCCCTACCTCTCATCTCTGAACTCTTTGATCGCCTCCAAGGTGCCCACATCTTTACCAAACTGGACTTAAGAGGTGCTTATAATCTCATCCGCATCAGAGAGGGGGATGAATGGAAAACGGCATTTAACACTAGAGATGGACACTTTGAGTATCTGGTCATGCCCTTTGGCCTGTGCAACGCCCCTGCCGTCTTCCAAGACTTTGTTAATGAAATTTTTCGTGATCTCTTATATTCCTGTGTTGTTGTGTATCTGGACGATATCCTGATTTTTTCTGCCAACCTAGAAGAACACCGCCAGCATGTCCGCATGGTTCTTCAGAGACTTTGTGACAATCAACTTTATGCCAAAATGGAGAAATGTCTGTTTGAATGCCAATCTCTTCCTTTCCTAGGATACTTGGTCTCTGGCCAGGGACTACAAATGGACCCAGACAAACTCTCTGCCGTCTTAGATTGTCCACGCCCCTCCGGACTCCGTGCTATCCAACGTTTTTTGGGGTTCGCCAATTATTACAGACAATTTATTCCACATTTTTCTACCATTGTGGCTCCTATCGTGGCTTTAACCAAAAAGAATGCCAATCCTAAGTCATGGCCTCCTCAAGCGGAAGACGCCTTTAAACAGCTCAAGTCTGCCTTTTCTTCGGCTCCCGTGCTCTCCAGACCTGACCCATCTAAACCCTTCCTATTGGAGGTTGATGCCTCCTCAGTAGGAGCTGGAGCGGTCCTTCTACAAAAAAATTCTTCCGGGCATGCTGTTACTTGTGGGTTTTTTTCTAGGACCTTCTCTCCGGCGGAGAGGAACTACTCCATCGGGGATCGAGAGCTACTAGCCATTAAATTAGCACTTGAGGAATGGAGGCATCTGCTGGAGGGATCAAGATTTCCAGTTATTATTTACACCGATCACAAGAACCTCTCCTATCTCCAGTCTGCCCAACGGCTGAATCCTCGCCAGGCCAGGTGGTCTCTGTTCTTTGCCCGATTTAATTTTGAAATTCACTTTCGGCCTGCCGATAAGAACATTAGGGCCGATGCTCTCTCTCGTTCCTCGGATGCCTCGGAAGTAGAGCTCTCTCTGCAACACATCATTCCTCCTGACTGCCTGATCTCCACTTCTCCAGCCTCCATCAGGCAAACTCCTCCAGGGAAGACCTTCGTCTCTCCACGCCAACGCCTCGGAATCCTCAAATGGGGTCACTCCTCCCATCTCGCAGGTCATGCGGGCATCAAGAAATCCGTGCAACTCATCTCTCGTTTCTATTGGTGGCCGACTCTGGAGACGGATGTTGTGGATTTTGTGCGAGCCTGCACTGTCTGTGCCCGGGATAAGACTCCTCGCCAGAAGCCCGCTGGTCTTCTTCATCCTCTGCCTGTCCCCGAACAGCCTTGGTCTCTGATTGGTATGGACTTTATTACAGACTTACCCCCATCCCGTGGCAACACTGTTGTTTGGGTGGTCGTTGATCGATTCTCCAAGATGGCACATTTCATCCCTCTTCCTGGTCTCCCTTCAGCGCCTCAGTTGGCAAAACAATTTTTTGTACACATTTTTCGTCTTCACGGGTTGCCCACGCAGATCGTCTCGGACAGAGGCGTCCAATTCGTGTCAAAATTCTGGAGGGCTCTCTGTAAACAACTCAAGATTAAATTAAACTTTTCTTCTGCCTATCATCCTCAATCCAATGGGCAAGTAGAAAGAATTAACCAGGTCCTGGGTGATTATTTACGGCATTTTGTTTCCTCCCGCCAGGATGACTGGGCAGATCTTCTACCATGGGCCGAATTCTCGTATAACTTCAGAGTCTCTGAATCTTCCTCCAAATCCCCATTTTTCGTGGTGTACGGCCGTCACCCTCTTCCCCCCCTCCCTACTCCCTTGCCCTCTGGTTTGCCCGCTGTGGATGAAATATCTCGTGATCTTTCCACCATATGGAAAGAGACCCAAAATTCTCTCTTACAGGCTTCATCACGCATGAAGAAGTTTGCTGATAAGAAAAGAAGAGCTCCCCCCATTTTTTCTCCTGGAGACAAGGTATGGCTCTCCGCTAAATATGTCCGCTTCCGTGTCCCTAGCTACAAATTGGGACCACGCTATCTTGGTCCTTTCAAAATTTTGTGCCAGATTAATCCTGTCTCTTACAAACTTCTTCTTCCTCCTTCTCTTCGTATTCCTAATGCCTTTCACGTTTCTCTTCTTAAACCACTCATCATCAACCGTTTCTCTCCCAAACTTGTTTCTCCCACTCCTGTTTCCGGCTCCTCGGACATCTTCTCCGTAAAGGAGATACTGGCCTCCAAGAAGGTCAGAGGGAAAACTTTTTTTTTGGTCGATTGGGAGTGTTGTGGTCCTGAAGAGAGATCCTGGGAACCTGAGGACAATATCCTAGACAAAAGTCTGCTCCTCAGGTTCTCAGGCTCTAAGAAGAGGGGGAGACCCAAGGGGGGGGGTACTGTTACGCCGAGCGCTCCGGGTCCCCGCTCCTCCCCGGAGCGCTCGCTACACTCTCGCTACTGCAGCGCTCCGGTCAGATCCACTGACCCGGTGCGCTGCGATACCGCCTCCAGCCGGGATGCGATTCGCGATGCGGGTGGCCCGCTCCCTAGGGCGCGCGCGCGCCTGGTCTCTGAGATTTAAAGGGCCACTGCGCCGCTGATTGGCGCAAGTGGTTCTAATTAGTGTGTTCACCTGTGCACTCCCTATGTATACCTCACTTCCCCTGCACTCCCTCGCCGGATCTTGTTGCCATTGTGCCAGTGAAAGCGTTTCCTTGTGTGTTCCTAGCCTGTGTTCCAGACCTCCTGCCGTTGCCCCTGACTACGATCCTTGCTGCCTGCCCCGACCTTCTGCTACGTCCGACCTTGCTTCTGTCTACTCCCTTGTACCGCGCCTATCTTCAGCAGTCAGAGAGGTTGAGCCGTTGCTAGTGGATACGACCTGGTCACTACCGCCGCAGCAAGACCATCCCGCTTTGCGACGGGCTCTGGTGAAAACCAGTAGTGACTTAGAACCGGTCCACTAGCACGGTCCACGCCAATCCCTCTCTGGCACAGAGGATCCACCTCCTGCCAGCCGGCATCGTGACAGTAACTATGGTCAGAGACAATACATGTCCTTTCCAGTTCTCTGGGTGAATGTGGTTCCTGCACAGCCACAACACCAACTTGGACAGGTCACGCTGCTTCCTCCTCCACGCTGTGACAGTGTGCAACTCCGCCTCCTCATCCTCCACCGTATCCTCAGCCTCCACTGCCCAGACAAGTCTAAGTGCCCCTTCAGTATACCATGTGTGCAGGGCACGGTGGTGTCACGCTGTTGTGCACATGATTTGCCTTGGCAAAAAGAGTCACACAGGGGAGGCTTACTTCACCAAAATTGGAAATGGGAACCATGGTGACTGACAACGGGAAGAACATCTTGTCTGTGCTGCAACTGGGAAGACTGAGCCATGCGCCCTGCATGGCACATGTGTTAAATTTGGTTGTCAAGCAGTTCCTGAAGTGTTCCCCCCATTTGCAAGACATCCTAACAATGGGAAGGAAACTTTGCATGCACTTCGCAAAGCACACCCTCCTTGAGCTGCAGCATCAGAACGGTATCCCCCAACATAGTCTGATTTGCGACATTGCCACACATTTGAATTCCCCCCTCCATATGTTGGACCGATTATACGAACAGAGAAAAGCCATCACCGATTTCTTGATGATCCAATCGGCTAGGGGTACTCATCTGTGTAACTTCAATGTCAATCAGTGGCATCTCATATGTGACACCTGCCGTTTGCTCAGGCCCTTTGAGGAAGCCACATTATTAGTAAATCGCCAGGATTACGGAATGAACAACATCATTCCACTGCTTCATTTCTTACAAGTGTTGTAAAAGATGGCTGATCAGGGCAATGGAGACGTGGTGCCTACATCTCACGGCCACATGTGCCCTGTGGGGGCTGAACTGGAGGAGGAGGGGGAGGGGCACAGTGGAGCACAGTTTAGGTTTAGCCAAATGGGTGGTTTTTCTTGTAATCTGAAAGGAGAGGAGGAGCAGGAGGAGGAAGGCGAGACAGAGGACCCAGACACACCGTGGCAGTATGCAGTGGCATTGGAGGAAGGGAGTCCCTCCGAGTCACTTGCACAAATGGCACGATTCAAGCCCACTTACTTGCGTAGTGACAACCGAATTGTCACCATTCGGCAGCGGGATCACTTCTGGCTCTCCACCTTATTGGACCCTTCCTACTGCCACAAAATAGTGGCCTTTTTTAAGCCCACTGAGAGGGAGGACAACTGACCTACTACAGAGGCATCCTATGTAGTCAGTTGGCCGATGCCTATCGACGCCATCATACATCGTCTGGCAGGTCTGAATCTGGGGGCCCTCTGGGCTCACCTTCCATTGCCATGGCTGCTGGGGAGGGGTGAGGTGGCAGGAGCAGTACCAACTCCATCAGCAGCAGCCTGAGTCTACAGTTGCTGATGAGTACCTTACTTCACCCGCATAGTGAAACAACTCATCAGCAGCAGGTAAACCTGGAGCAGGACCAGAACCAACATGTGGTGACTGACAAACCTTGACATGCCCATGCCAACACACCGTGAAGATCCGCTAGACTTCTGGGTGGCCAAACTTGATTTGTGACCGCAACTGGCAGAGTTTGCCCTGGAAAAGCTGTCCTGCCCGGCCAGTAGTGTGCCATCAGAGCGGGTCTTTAGTGCGGCAGGGGCCATAGTCACCCCAAGGAGAACTCGTTGTCTACAAAAAATGTGGATAGACTGACCTTTGTGAAGATGAATCAGGCATGGATCAGCCAGGATTTCCAACCACCAATGCCTACTGCATGAGAGTAGATTGACCATGGTGCTACACAAACACTTCACAAATATGGATAGTGCCGAACAGATTTAAGACGCTGCTCCCCAGTTACAAACATTCCTCCACATCAGCCCTTTTTTCACCCACCTTCATCACCGGGTATTGGTTTTGCCACCCACTACACCCCTCTATCACTGGGTCACTTTCAGGACTCCTGATGCTGCTTCTGCCAACTCCAGGCTGTGCCATTCAGCCACTATATGATCTCCTTATGCTGCCGCCATTTCCAGACTCTACCATTTAGCCACTATATGGTCTCCTCATCCTTCAGCCTCCTCCAGGCTGTTCCATTCAGCCACATTATGGTCTCCTCATGCTTCAGCCAACTCCAGGCTGTGCCATTCAGCCACTATATGGTCTCCTCATGATTCATCCAACTCCAGACTGTGCCATTCAGCCACTATATGGTCTCCTCATGCTGCCATAAACTCCAGGCTGTGCCATTCAGCCACTATATGTTCTACGCATGCTGATTATAACTCCAGGCTGTGCCATTCAGACACTATATGATCTCCTCATGCTGCCACAAACTCCAGGCTGTGCCATTCACCACTATATGTTCTACTCATGTTGTTGCCAAATCCAGGCTGTGCCATTCAGCCACTCTATGGGCTCTTCATGCTGCCACAAACTCCAGCCGGTCATTCAGCCACTGTATGGTCTCCTCATACCGATGCCACCTCCAGGCTCTGTCATTGTGCCGCCATGTGACATGTGACTCCTTGTTAGATTTGGTCCTTTGTAACCACACGCCGGGGGCTGGGACATTAAAACTTGGGAGTGTAATCTTAAATTTCAATATCTTACATTTATATTTCAAAATCATCGAAAAAAATCGATGTAATCTTTTCAAGACTGAGGCCCTATGGTCTTTGTCATATAGTAGCTGTGGAATCACTACAAGAATCCAATGAAACAGGTTAGAGCGATCACAATGAACCATTACTGATTAAATTAAACATTTGAAGTTCCACAAATGAGTAAGACAGTGGGAGTGGGGGGGGAGGCAGGGTCAGTGAGAGGCACGGGCTGGAACAGATGGTAGCTCGCCTCACGGCGATCTGCCAGCTCGATGCTCACCAGAATGGTTACTCAAAAAATGTAAATAAATTCAAATTAAATTAAATAAAAATTACATAAAAACATCTATTTACTGCTGCCACATTCAGGCGCTCTGCCACAGAGATTCTAATAGTGATGCCTGTAATCTGCATGTCATACTGAATTGTTTTATTTCTGTATTATTTCACTAACATAGCACACTCCCTATGCGTGTTAGAACTAAGCAAGGTGTTCTGTAGGGCATAAATAGCCATTTTTAATGCAGATTCACTGCGAATAAATTTGGACCAAACTAAAAAATTTTGGCAAATCGGCATAATCGAATTTTTCAAATATTCGCTCATCTCTAATCACAACACCATGTGGCAGAGCGTTCCATACATAGTCTCACTGCTCTTACAGTAAACAATCTCTGTCTGTGATGATGTTGAAGCATTCTTTCTTCTAGACATAGAGGATGCCCTTTTGTCATGAAAAAGACCTAGGTATAAAAAGATCACTAGAAAGATATCTGTATTGTCCATTCAAATTTTTGTACATTGTGATCAAATTACCCCAACGATGTCTTTTCTCCAATCTAAATAATCCCAAGCTTGATAACTTGATAACACATTTTCATTTTCCTCACATACATCCTCACTCAGGACGGCCTTAATAAGAATTTTACATAAAGGCAAACCTCTCTACCTGTAAGGCCATCCTGTGGTATAGAATTAAGATGGGGAGCCATGCTAGGGAATAGAAATGAAATGCAGAGCCAGGTTAGGAAACAGGTATGACATTGGTAGCTTTGCTGAGGACTATGAATCAGATGAGGAGTGATTGTGGTTACAAGGACTGAGAAGAGAGTCATGCTAAGGACCATAAATAAGAGGGCAAACTATTCTTCAGCACATGATAAAGGGCAAGGGTTTTTGAAATTTTTTGATCAATTTATGTTCATTTGTACGCTGTACATACTCCGCTGACTTCATTAGACACAAAAACCAACATTCTGCATACATTTTTCTTCGAAGGGACAACTCCCATAAAAGGTAACTTTGTTGTGAAAATTTGAGTGGTTGGCTTATAGAGCTTTTATTGTATCATTTATATGTTTTTGCAATGTGCAACTAAGTCATTTTTGATATTCTTATTGGTTTTGGCAGCAGCTGCCCAGCACTGTTTTCTAACATAAAATGTTCTTCCTACCAATATCCCAGTGTTTTACTAAGCAATATGTATGTAACATTACTTGTTTTGTCACAAGTGCATGACTGTACACTGAATTTATTTTATCACTTCTGTGTCCAAGCTACAAGTTTCATACCATCTTCAAATAATGATAATTGGTTTAAGGAGACCGATCCCTCATGAATCTATGGTGATACTATTTTTATTTTTGTACTTTTACTCCCTATAGCCTCCAGTGATACCTGAAACAAATCTAGTGTTAGGGCGTAGTCACTTCACTATATTTACACTGGCAGTTTTCCTCTTGTGTTATTTTCTTCTGTCATGTTTACACCCTATTGATTCCAATTACATGTTTCTGATGGTACCAGCCGTTACATGGCATCAGTTATCATCTACACCACCAGATTTCCATCAGTGAGCTTAAAGGGGTAATCCATTTGAAAACTTTATTATTTTTTTAATCAACTGGTGCCAGAAACAGATTTGTAAATTACTTCTATTAAAATCTTTTAATCCTTCCAGTATTTAGCTGCTGTTATGATCCACAGGAAGTTCTTTTCTTTTTGAATTTCCTTTCTGCCTGACCACAATGCTCTCTGCTGACACCTCTGTCCATTTTATGAACTGTCCAGAGCAATATAGGTTTTCTATGGGGATTTTCTCCTACTCTGGACAAAAGAGTACCCCTTTAAAGCAACAATGTAATCTTCTATTTTACCATATGCTGCTATTTTCATGCATTAAAAACATTTACGCCCAAGGCAAAGATCTAAACCTGGCCTAAGGCTAGGCTCACACAATGCAGTTGTGTCAAAGCTTTTTCCTCTTAACGACCAAGGACGTATATTTACGTCCTTAGCCGGCTCCTGCGATATAACGCGGGGTCACACGGTGACCCTGTGTCTTATCGGGTCGGTCCCGGCATGTAACTGAAGCCAGGACCCGGGGCTAATAGCGTGCGGCAGTGATCGCGGTGCCACGAACTATTAACCCTTTAGATGTGGAGTTCAAAGTTGAACGCCGAATCTAAAACGAAAGTAAAAGCTTCCAGGCTGCTCAGTGGGGCTGATCAGGACCAACGCAGTGAAAATGCAGTGTCCCGATCAGCTGGCACGCGAGCGGAGGTCCTCTTATCTTCCTCCAGTGCGTCTGTTTGGCGATTGATTGCTCCCAGCCTGAGATGCAATCGACCGTCGATAACACTGATCAATGCAAAGCTATGGCTTTGCAGTAATCAATGTAAAAGATCAGTGTGTGTAGTGTTATAGCCTCCTATGGGAGCTATAACACTGCAAAAAAAAGTGTAAAAAAAAGTTAAGGAATGTGATTTACCCCTTTCCCTAATAAAAGTCCAAATCAACCCACTTTTTCCATAAACAAAAAACATGTAAATAAAAATAAATATAAACATATGTGGTATCACCGCATGCCTAAATGTCCGAACTATAAAAATATATAATTAATTAAACTGCATGGTCAATGGCGTATGCACAAAAAAATTCCAATGTCCAAAATAATGTATTTTTGGTAATAAAAAAATAAATAAAAAGTGATCAAAAAGTCAGATCAATTCAAATATGGTACCCCTAAAAACTTCAGATCACAGCACAAAAAATCAGCCCTCATACCGCCCCATATGTAGTAAAATAAAAAAGTTATAGGGGTCAGAAGATGACAATTTTAAACTTATACATTTTCCTGCATGTAGTTATGATTTTTTCCAGAAGTACAACAAAATCAAACCTATATAAGTAGGGTATCATTTTAATTGTGTGGACCTAGAGAATAAAGATATGGTGTCATTTTTACCAAAATTACAAAATGGCGTTTTTTCTTCAATTTCGTCGCACAATGATTTTGTTTTTGGTTTCGCCGTAGTTTTTTGGGGTAAAATGACTGATGTCACTGCAAAGTAGAATTGGTGGCGCAAAAAAAAATAAGCCATAATATGGATTTTTAGGTGCAAAATTGAAAGGGTTATGATTTTGAAAAGGTGAGGAGGAAAAAACGAAAGTGCAAAATGGAAAAACCCGTGGTCCTTAAGGGGTTAAAGTAAGGAAAAGTTTACTAAAAAAGAGAAAATTTTATTATATTTTTTAACCTTATTTTGGTTCAAAAACACAAACAGCAACTGCATCAAAAATGTGAACTAGGCCTAAGTCCCAGTGGCATTTCCATGCTTCATGCATATATCATTTATAAGCAATTGCCTTGAAAATCTGAAATTTACATTGACATTTAAAATGCTAAGCTTTTACACCTGCAGCTCCATAGATTTCCCATTTAGTGCTCCTTTAATTCTGCATGCCATGTACACATACATTAGACAATTAAACTCATGAATATTCATAGTGCCAAGATAGGGTTATGCTCTAAGGGATTCTTATCGTCTTATTAATTGTTTATGTACCTGTTTCTTTTATTAGGATTTACATGGAAATATGCTGCGACAAACACAAAAAAAGGACATTAATAACAAACGTTTCCCCAATGACTATGTTTCCCATGCATTTTCTTTAGCCTAGGTAAATACTATAGTTTTAAAATTTGGATTTTTTTAAATCTTATTTTATATTTTATTCATCAGCTTTTTCTATTTAATCCTCTCTGCTTAAAGGGGTACTCCTGTGAAAACCTTTTTTTTTTTTTTTTAATGTACTGGTGCCAGAAAGTTAAACAGATTTATAAATTACTTCTATTTAAAAATCTAAATTTTTCCAGTACTTATCAGCTGTTGTATACTACAGAGGAAGTTCTTTTCTGTCTGACAACAGTGCCCTCTGCTGACATCACTGTCCATGTCAGGACCTGTCCAGAGTAGAAACGAATCTCCATAGCAAACCTATCCTGCTCTGGACAGTTCCTGAAACAAACAGAGGTGTCAGCAGAGAGCACTTGGGTCAGAAAGAAAGGAAATTCAAAAATAAAAGAACTTCCTCTGTAGTATACAGCAGCTGATAAGTACTGGAAGTGTTAAAGGGGTTATCCAGGTAAAAATAAAAAATAAAATTATATATCAACTGGCTTCAGAAAGTTAAACAGATTTGTAATTTAAAAAAATACAATGTAGCCCAGACCTTCTAGGTGAGTAAATAAAAATGGATATACGTGGATCGTGCTTCAATAATAATTAACATTTATTATAAAATATAGATAAGATTTCGACGTGCGCTGGAGTTGGTATTCCTCACTGCAATACCAACTCCAGCGCACGCCAGCGCCAGCAGTCCCCGGACATCACTGTGATCTTCGGCGCCTGCCAGCGCCTCAGCCGACAGCGACTGCCACCGCGCTCAGATTCTACTGGACCAGGCTCACAATTGGAAGCGCCGCACAGAGAACTGTGCACACCACGGACACTCAGCCATTGCGGGAACAACACCCATCGCCTGAGTTACCATTCACAGACCGGTAACAATTTCTAATATTACAGACTGTTTGCTACTGTATCTAAAAGGGACATATCTACCCTAAATACCCAGAAGAGCAACTCTTTAATATATTTGTATGGTATAGATCTTACTCTGCTATTTTATTATCCTATGCCAGGTTTATAGTTTTAATTACTATTGCCTAAATACATTGTTAGGTTGCCTTTTAATATGTATGTTCTTCTCACAAGGGCCCTGTGAGAAGTGTCGAAATCTTATCTATATTTTATAATAAATGTTAATTATTATTGAAGCACGATCCACGTATATCCATGTTTATTTACTCACCTAGAAGGTCCGGGCTACATTGTATTTTTTTGGTTTTCCCCTTTCTAGCAATTAAGGTATAGTTGCTTGCCCAGCTTGACCTCGGTGCGTAATAGTTGTGAGCTGCACATACCTATATAATTTTTTTTTCTTCCTAGATTTGTAATTTACTTCTATTAAAAAATCTTAATCCTTTCAGTACTTATGAGCTTCTGAAGTTAAGGTTGTTCTTTTCTGTCTAAGTGCTCTCTGATGACACGTGCCTCGGGAACCGCCCAGTTTGGAAGAGGTTTGCTATGGGAATTTGCTTCTAAACTGGGCGGTTCCCGAGACATGTGTCATCAGAGAGCACTTAGACAGAAAAGAACAACCTTAACTTCAGAAGCTCATAAGTAATGAAAGGACTAAGATTTTTTAATAGAAGTAATTTACAAATCTTTTTAACTTTCTGAAGCCAGTTGATATATAAAAAAAAGTTTTTTTTTTCCTGGATAACCCCTTTAAGATTTTTAACCTCTTAAGGACGCAGGGCGTATGGATACGCCCTGCATCCCGAGTCCTTAAGGACGCAGGGCGTATCCATACGCCCGTGGGAATTCCGGTCCCCACCGCTAGCCGGTTGGGGACCGGAGCCGGATGCCTGCTGAAATCGTTCAGCAGGCATCCCGGCATATCGCCCAGGGGGGTCATTATGTCCCCCCATGTCGGCGATCGCAGCACATCGCTCATCAATTCAGATGAGCGATGCGCTGCGATTCCGTTCCCCGCCGCTCGCCGGGCGGGGATCGGAGCCGGATGTCTGCTGATTTCTATCAGCAGACATCCCGGCAGTGTGCCGGAGGAGGTCCGGAGGACCTCCTATACCGGCGATCGCTGCAGGACGCCGGTAACTACTAACCGGCGTTCTGCAGCGGTTCCGGGTCATCAGGGTCACGTGTGACCCTGTGACCCGAATATAGATGGTGACTGGTGGTGTAGTATACACCACCAATCACCATCCATGCTGTACTGGGGGCTGGCATTGTGGCCACCCCCCTCAGTACAGTTGTGATTGGGTGGCCAAAGTGGCCACACCAATCACATAGTAATGGGAGGGGATCTGGTGGGCTAGGAGCATGTTGCTCCGTTCTGCCCGCCATTTCAGAGAGATCTGGTGTGCAGGACGGAGCCCCGTGCTGCCCACCATCCCCTCAGTAAAAAAAAGTGCCCCTTGCCCCCTTTCTGTGGCCCCTTGGCACAGAAATCCCCAGGGATAGCTTTAGATTTAGGTAGGGACAGGCTAGGGTTAAAAAAAAAAAAAGTTTTTATTATTTTTTTTTTTTCAGCGTACCTCAGTGGGTGTCCGTGGGTCCGTAGCACCTTTAGCTGCGTGACCCCAGCCCTGCTGGGTCGCTGCGGTCTGCCGCCAGCCTTTTTTTTGGCGCAGATCTTATTTTTTTTTTTTTTTTTTTTTAAGCGTGTGTGCGGACCCTCTTAGTTATAAAAGAGCGGTCCGCCACCGTTTGTTAGAGCCCACCCGCCGCTGATCAGTCCCGTAGTACTGATCAGTGTTTTTTTTTGTGGTGCCGGCGCTTTTTTTCGCGTTTTCTAGCGTTTTTTGCACCCATAGGCGGTCCGTGCCACCAGCAGCAGGCGTGTACTGTGTGGCCGGACCTTACCTGTGTGTGTGCGGCGTGCCTCACCGCTGTCAGTGATTTATCACTGATCAGCGTTTTTTTTTGTGGTAAAGGCACTTTTTTCGGTTAACGCATATTTTTTTTTTGCACCCATAGGCGGTCCGTGCCACCAGTAGCAGGCGTGTACTGTGTGGACGGACCGTACCTGTGTGTGCAGCCTGTCCCACCGCTGTCAGTGATTTATCACTGATCAGCATTTTTTTTTTGGGTTCAGGCGGGTGCATTTTTTCGGGGTTAAGCGTTTTTTTTATTTTATTTTTCGGGTTTTTTGTGTGGGGGTCTGTGTACAAGCCACCAGCCACTGTTCTGGGCTGAGTGGCCGGACCCCCCCACTGACTTCTGTGCCCCCTGCCGCCACAAGCGCTAATCAGTGCGCACACCACTGATTAGATAAACGCTTTTTTTTGGCGTAGGGCTTTTTTGCGCTAAAAGTCCCTTTTTTGTTTTTAAAAAAAGTTGCCTTTTTATTTTTTTTCTGTTAGGGCGGGTTAGTTTAGTTAGGTTAGGTTAGGTTGGGTTAGGGCGGGTTAGGGAGGTAATATCGCACCACACCACACGCAGCACACACACCAATAAAGTTTTCCCCCCCACACACACATACCCGTATCCCCATTAGAGTAGGGAAATGGCCCGCAGAGCGTTTTCGGCGGAGGAGGCATATGCCATAATTGCCTCCGACACCGAGAGCTGCTCAGAGGACGATGAAGACCCCACCTTCCTTATTTCATCGTCCTCCTCATCATCTAGTTCAGATGATGAGCCACCAAGGCGGCGAACTCGCCGCCGTGCGGCGCCGCAAACCTCCTCTGCCCTTGACCCTGTGCCCCATGCTAGTATGAGTCCCCCTGGTGCTCATACTAGTGAAGCCCCCCAGCCAAGGTCACTGGTACCTCGTACCGGAGAACTTGACTGGGCCGAGCCAGCGGACCACGAGCCCGTGATTCCTGAGTTTGTTGGCGACTCAGGAATCAAGATTAACATCGCCGGGTTCACTGAAAAGGACTTTTTCGGTCATTTTTTCAGTGACGACTTTGTTAATCTAATGGTTACACAGACGAATCTGTACGCCCAACAGTTCGTCGCCGCTAACCCGGGCTCACTTTTAGCTAGACCCGGCGGCTGGACTCCAGTCGATGCAGCCGAAATGAGGACCTTTTGGGGCCTCGTGCTGCATATGGGTCTACTTAAAAAACCCAGTGTCAGGCAATATTGGAGTGGGGACATCCTGTACCAGACCCCGCTCTACAATATGGCCATGACACGTCCCCGGTTCGAGGCCATTCGGAGATGTTTGCATTATGCTGATAATGCGGCATGTCCCCCCCGAACTGATCCCGCGTATGACCGCCTGTATAAAATCAGGCCGGTCATCAATCACTTCGGGGCCAGATTTTGGGAGGCCTATGTCCCTGGAAGGGAGGTCGCTATTGATGAGTCTCTCATCAGCTTTAAGGGGAGACTCAGCTTCCGGCAATACATCCCGACCAAGCGAGCGCGGTATGGCGTGAAGATGTATAAACTTTGCGAGAGTACCTCTGGGTACACTTGCAAGTTTATGGTGTATGAGGGACGAGATTCCCGCATTGAACCCCCAGATTGTTCCCCCACTCTGGGTGTTAGCGGGAAAATCGTTTGGGGCCTTTTGCACCCATTGCTAGATAAAGGTTACCACCTTTACGTGGATAACTTTTATACTAGTATCCCTCTCTTCACATCCCTCGCCGCCAGATCCACGGTCGCTTGTGGGACAGTCCGGAAGAATCAAAGAGGCCTTCCTTCCTATCCCCTGCAGACTCCTATCCCCCGGGGTGAGTCCCGTGCCTTTTCCCATGAGAACCTGTTGTTGGTCCGGTATAAGGACAAGAGGGATGTCCTTATGCTCACCACAATTCATGGGAATGGCAGCACCCCTGTCCCTGTGCGAGGTACCGTGGGACCGGTCCTCAAGCCCGATTGTATTCTGGACTACAATCGGTATATGGGGGGAGTTGATCTTTCTGATCAAGTCCTCAAGCCATATAATGCCATGCGGAAAACACGCGTATGGTACAAAAAAGTTGCGGTCTACATGGTACAGGTTGCCATGTACAACGCTTTTGTACTGTACAAGTACGCTGGCAACACAGGGACATACCTGGAGTTCCAAGAGGAAGTTCTAAAGGCCCTCATCTTTGGTGACCGCCAAAGAGCGGGTCAGAGCACCTCTGGAACTTCAGGTCCCCGGATCGTCCCCGGCCAACACTTTCCATGTGTGATCCCCCACACTGGAAAGAAGGGACGATCTCAGAAGAAATGCAGAGTGTGTCGCAAGAGGGGGATTCGGAAGGACACCACCACTCAATGCGACACTTGCCCCGATCATCCGGGCCTCTGCATAGGCTGCTTCAGGGAGTATCACACTTCCATGGAGTACTAAATTTTCCATCCTTTGCCCTAATTTTCATTCCCCAAAATTCGACTCCAATGTACCAGTCCAGAGTACATTGTCTTCCAAATTTTATACCAACCCCCCCCCCCCAAAAAAAAATGACAAAAAACACCTTTTTCCCAATACCCCCAATATCTTTTTTTATTTCTTCCCCCTAAAAAATGGGTCATGGGACACAGAGTCAACAGCATTGGAGGTTTGCAGTTGCCTCAAATGTGCAACGCTCTCTCTCCCCACCTGAGCGGGTTGCGCATTTGAGGTAACAGAATAGGGACGGCCCCATACATCCCCTTCCCAGAATGATGATTCAGAGTATAGGGTTTGGGGTGGGCATCCTTTTTACTTTTGGCTGTACTCTGGGTCATCATTCTGGGAAAATAATTGGCATATCAGTTCTAAAATTGCAATTTTCTTCCCCCCATAGTACTCTTTATCCATTCCTGGAAAATAAATGAAGGGAACACCCGTCTGTTCCAAATCTCCACTTCACCCTATACACCTTCCCTAGGGGGTGTACTGTTTGTAGTATTCTCACATGTGGGTGTTCCTTTCTTGTATTTTCCTCTGAATGTATGTAACTTTTAGGTCCGTAACAAACATCCGCCTCAAATGTGAAGAGTTCTCGCTGAGCTCTGTCGTATTTCCAGGCGACAATTCGGATTCACATGTTAGTTGTTCCCAGAAAAATGAAGCAGAGTATAGGTTGAAAATTGCAATTTTCAAAAGCTAACCTTCATCCATTCCTGGAAAATAAATTTAGGAAACACCCGTGCGTTCAAAATGTCCTCTTTACCCCTATACCCATTCCCCAGGGTGGGTACTTTCTGTAATGGTCTCACATGTGGGTGTTTCATTTTTGTATTTTCCTCGGAATGTATGTAACCGTCAGCTACTGATATGCCATAGGCCACAAATACAAAGTGACCTCTATGACTTCTGAGCCTTGTTGTGCGCCCGTCCAGCACGTTACCCCATATGTGGATGTATTTTTATAGTCAGGGGGAAAAGCCCTCCAAAATTTGTAACCCAATTCCTCATATTACCCCTTGTGAAAATGTTAATAATTGGGTAACCCAAGCATTTTACTGTAAAAAAAAATCTAATTTTTCAATTTATGGCCCACTTTTCAAAAAACCTATGAGGTGTTATTTCCCGCTGTACCCCTTGTTGTGTTCATTGAGGGGTGTAGTTTCCAAAATGGTGTCACATGTGTTTTTTTTTTTATGTTGGGTACTTTATAAATGCACATGACCCCCGACTTCAATTTCAACAAAATTTTCACTCCTTCCATTCTGAGCTGTCACGATGCCGGCTGGCAGGTAGTGGATCCTCTGTGCCAGAGAGGGATTGGCGTGGACCGTGCTAGTGGACCGGTTCTAAGCCACTACTGGTTTTCACCAGAGCCCGCCGCAAAGCGGGATGGTCTTGCTGCGGCGGTAGTGACCAGGTCGTATCCACTAGCAACGGCTCACCTCTCTGGCTGCTGAAGATAGGCGCGGTACAAGGGAGTAGGCAGAAGCAAGGTCGGACGTAGCAGAAGGTCGGGGCAGGCAGCAAGGATCGTAGTCAGGGGCAACGGCAGAAGGTCTGGAAACACAGGCAAGGAACACACAAGGAACGCTTTCACTGGCACTAAGGCAACAAGATCCGGCAAGGGAGTGCAAGGGAAGTGAGGTAATATAGGGAAGTGCACAGGTGATTACCCTAATTGGAACCACTGCGCCAATCAGCGGCGCAGTGGCCCTTTAAATCGCAGAGACCCGGCGCGCGCGCGCCCTAGGGAGCGGGGCCGCGCGCGCCGGGACAGAACAGACGGGGAGCGAGTCAGGTAGGGGAGCCGGGGTGCGCATCGCGAGCGGGCGCTACCCGCATCGCGAATCGCATCCCGGCTGGCAGCGGGATCGCAGCGCCCCGGGTCAGAGGACGTGACCGGAGCGCTGCAGCGGAGAGAGTGAAGCGAGCGCTCCGGGGAGGAGCGGGGACCCGGAGCGCTCGGCGTAACAGTA